>NC_052318.1:42382107-42682107 GCF_016432855.1 Salvelinus namaycush | reverse complement strand
AAGCTGATCCACCCCTTAAAAAAAAGAAGAGTTTTTGTTCATTTTTTTGGCTAATTTATAAAAAAATATAAAAAACATAAATATCACATTTACATAAGTATTTACATAAGTACCAACCCTTTAGTCAGTACTTTGTTGAAGCACCTTTGGCAGCGATTACTACAGCCTCAAGTCCTCTTGGGTATGACACTACAAGCTTGGCACACCTGTATTTGGAGAGTTTCTCCCATTCTTCTCTGCAGATCCTCTCAAGCGCTGTCAGGTTGGATGGGGAGAGTCTCTGCACAGCTGTTTTCAGGTATCTCCAGAGATGTTCGATCGGGTTCAAGTCCGGGCTCTGGCTGGGCCACTCAAGGACATTCAGAGACTTGTCCCAAAGCCACTCCTGCGTTTTCTTGGCTGTGTACTTAGGGTTGTTGTCCTGTTAGAAGGTGAACCTTAGCCCCAGTATGAGGTTCTGAGTGCTCTGGAGCAGGTTTTCATGAAGGATCTCTCTGTACTTTGCTCCGTTGATCTTTCCCTCGATCCTGACTAGTCTCCCAGTCCCTGCCGCTGATAAACATCCCCACAGCATGATGCTGCCACCACCATGCTTCACTGTAGGGATGGTGTCAGGTTTCCTCCAGACGTCACGCTTGGCATTCAGGCCAAAGAGTTCAATCTCGGTTTCATCAGACCTGAGAATATTGTTTCTCATGGTTTGAGAGTCTTTAGGTACCTTTTGGCAAACTCCAATCGGGCTGTCATGTGCCTTTTACTGAGGAGTGGCTTCCGTCTGGCCACTCTACCATAAAGGCCTGATTGGTGGAGTGCTGCAGAGATGGTTGTCCTTCTGGAAGGTTCTCCTATCTCCAGAGAGGAACTGTGGAGCTCTGTCATAGTGACCATCGGGTTCTTGGTCACCTCCCTGACTAAGGCCCTTCTCACCCGATTGCTCAGTTTGGCCGGGCGGCCAGCTCTAGGAAGAGTCTTAGTGGTCCCAAACGTCGTCCATTTAAAAATGATGGAGGCCACAGTGTTCTTTTGGATCTTCAATGCTGCAGAAATGTTTTTGTACCCTTCCCCAGGTCTGTGCCTTGAAACAATCCTGTCTCGGAGCTCTACAAACAATTCCTTCGACCTCATGGCTTGGTTTTTGCTCTGACATGCACTGTCAACTGTGGGACCTTATATAGACAGGTGTGTGCCTTTCCAAATCATGTCCAATCAATTGAATTTACGACAGGTGGACTCCAAGTTGTAGAAACAGCTCAAGGATGATCCTGGGCTCAATGTTGAGTCTCAGAGCAAAGGGTCTGAATACTTATGTAAATATGGTTGTTCTGTTTTCCATTTTAATACATGTGCAAACATTTCTAAAAACCTGTTTTCACTTTGTCATTATTGGATATTGTGTGTAGATTGATGAGGAAAAACAATTATTTAATACATTTTAGAATAAGGCTGTAATGTAACAAAATGTGGAAAAAGTCTAGGGGTCTGAATACTTTCCGAATGCACTGTATTTTGAGACAAGATCCTATAACACGAGTCATGGGGACAGTTTCGATGTTGGCATGCTTTTGAGTCTATGACTAGGCTCAACTTGCGCCCAGGAAACCGGCTAGTTTTATGCAAGTGACCCAAGGTCTTAGAGTGTAACGGGCAGGAGTAATGCGTTTAGGTAAAGCTGTGCTGTACGTACCTGCGGATAGCCTGAGAGGGGGACCTTTGTTTGCTGCCGGAGCTGCCAGAGTGACTAAGGAACCTGGACAGGTAGACAGAGGTGTGGTTAGTACCATCTCTCCATTTTCTCTCTGCAGACACAATGTGTTCAGGCAGTCATGACATGGTATGGGTTCAGGTGGATTTAAGAACTGGAGAACAACAGACAATCTATCTAAGGGTGTGCATTCATCTCACAAGGCACAGAAACATGCATGTAATTCTCCAGCTTGACATTTTTCACTATTATAATTAACAGACACCACATTAGTTTTCTATACATACATCCACCTCCTTAAACTTTCACAATCTCACATCTGTCTCTACCTGTGTGCACGGCCGGCAACCCTCCTTCGATGAATTAGACTCTCTGCTCTACAAATTAAGGACCGTCGTCTAGTAGCCACACATCATGTGTGCACCAATCAGGTCCAAGGAAGAGGCGAGGTGGAGGAGCAGGAGATGGATGAAGCAGGGAGGGAATAAGAGGAGAGAAGAGGGGAGCCAATGACAGGGAGGTCCGTTAGATGCAGAGCAGGAATAGAGATAGTTAGAGCGGGGTGATGGAGTAACTTCAGGAGAAAGAAGAGTAGTAAAATGTCTGGAAAGGAACTAAGGTCTGCGCATACAATGGATAAAATACAGGTAATACACTCTTGGAAAAAGTAGGTTATATCTAGAACCTAAAAGGGTTCTTCAGCTGTCCCCACAGGAGAACCCTTTGAAGAACAGTTTGTTTTTTGGTTACAGGCAAAACCCTTTTCCCACAGAGGGTTCTACATGGAACCAAAAAGGTTCATCCTGGAACCAAAAAGGGTTCTCGTATGGGGACAGCCGAATAAACCTTTTGGAACCCTTTCTTCTGAGAGTGTATAGAAGGACCCAATGCAAGAGAAATGATAACGTGCACTCTTCACGTATCGCCTGCTGTCTGCAACAGCTATGGCTGGCTCACGCTGACAATTGATTATTGTTAACCTAATAACTATGGGTAGAACCCCAATAACCAGTCAGAAACCCATGACTGTCAAGGTTGTAAATCAAGTCCTTTTCTTTCCTGTCTTGTAGAATGAAAAGAAGAGTCCTTCCCCCTCCCAGCCCTCTCCTCCAAGAACATCCCAGGATCTTCCTGCCCTTTCACTGATAAGGGGTCAAGGATGGAGTGAGAGAGCACGAGCAGAGGTGAGGGTGGGGGATGCTGAGCTCAGCAGATGCAAAGAGGACAGAGAGATATGGGGCTAGGAGCAGGGATCAGAGTGAGGTGACGTCAGAGAGGAGGGAACGACCATGGGGGTCAGAGGTCAGCCTCTCACCTGTTCTGTTGCTCCTGCTGCAGGAGCTGGACGGCAATCTTCCTCAGGTCCAGCACCTCCTTCAGCTCTTCCTCCTCCTCCTCTTCCTCCTCCTCAGCTAGCTGATCTTTATCAGAGCTGCAGGCCACAGGGACATGACAGTTAGAAACCTACGCCAACTGCTTCACACTCACTGTACTAGCATGAACTCACAATGTGGCCATACTATAGCGGCAGCTATCCAATGACAGCCTTCTCAGCATGTCTACTGTCCCGGCCTGTTGTTATTATCATTTCACTACTGCTATCATCTAGCTGCTAAGTATCACCTCACCTACAGTACATTAACCAGGGTTGTAAATAAATTATCTAAGGAGACTGATAGATCAATATTATTTCAGTTCAAACTTAAATAACTTGAAGGTGAATTCTCTGCCCTTCCTCCTCCTGTCTATCCGTGTAGTGAGGACTTACCCAGACTCTTCTTTCCAGCTTTCCTTATCTTTGCTTTGGTGTGACTTGTTAAGAACCTTCTCCAATTCCTGAAACACAGAACAAAAAGTCAGATTCATTAATTCAATAAAAGCATTAAAAAAAAAATTATAGTTAAGCAATAAGGCCAGAGGAGGTGTGGTATATGGCCAATATTCCACGGCTAAGGGCTGTTCTTATGTGTGACGCAACACGGAATGCTTGGATACAGCCCATATTGTTAAGTGCCTTGTTGACATTATAAACTGGTTACCAACGTAATCAGAGTAGTAAAAAGTCATGCTTTGTCATACCCGTGGTATACGGTCTGATGTACCACGGTTGTCAGCCAATCAGCATTCAGGGCTCGAACCACCCAGTTTATAACAAGATGTGTAAAACCCTTACACTACTATCCAGGTTCAATCACAAGCCTGTTTTCCATTATCGATCCAAGTCAGGCCGAGACACATTTCATTTGGCCTTTAAGCGCTGTGCCTTGGCTTATTCCACAAGTCCCCCCCCCAAAAAAAAACTAACAAGATGATCTATTTGCCTATTCCATTTGTAAGGGAGGCCATCCTTTTGGTGGAGGTTTCAGTGAGGAGGCAACAAGAAGAGGAAGTACAATGTCCAGGCTGGACATATATTTACAGTGCAGGAGTGGCAAACTGTACGCTACGTATAATTGTACAAACAATTAAACAAACAGGACGTAGACTGGTATCACAAACAAACAATAACTGAAAATAAATCAAAGAAAGGTTGAGCTCAATAAATCAAACAAACCCCAATCACGCCTGAAACCAATGGCAGCATTCCATCCTTCCCCCGTCTCTCTCTGTCCAACAATGAAATGACAGGGCTTAAACATCTCAACACGGCCTTCACCTTGGAAGAAACCACTTCCGACCAATCACAAATACACGGTCAAAATACATACTTGAAATCATCAATAACCACAATAAGGTAACCCCATTGACATGTCATAAATATGCACACTTCATTAATAGTATGACACCATGCATAAAGCAGAAATAGATAGGAGGTATCATTTAGCTCCCCCCAGCTTGGCACTAGCCACCATACAGGATATCTAGCACTTCAGACTGCGGACCTGGTTGGCCAACCCTCCTGATGCAGCAGGATGAAATAATTCACCTCCTCAATCAACGATGCTTAACACGTACGTTTGTAACAGAGTATATATGAACAGAATACAGGCCGACACCAGCTCTGTGACGACTCCACAAACACACTAATCTACACTACATGGCAAAAGTCATGTGGAAACACCTTCAAATTAGTGGATTTGGCTATTTCAGCTCACATTTGTTGCCGGCAGGTGTACAAAATCGAGCACACAGCCATGCAAACATTGGCAGTAGAATGGCACGTTTTTTAACATTTTATTTAACTAGGCAAGTCAGAACGGCCTGTACTGAAGAGCTCAGTGACTTTCAATGTGGCATAGGATATCACCTTTCCAACAAATCAGATAATCAAATTTCTGCCCTGCTAGAGCTGCCCCTGTCAACTGTAAGTGCTGTTATTGTGAAGAGGAAACGTCTAGGAGCAGCAACGGCTCAGCCACGAAGTGGTAGGCCACACAAGCTCACAGAACAAGACCACAGAGTGCTGAAGCTCGTTAAAAATCGTCTGTCCTCAGTTGCAACACTCATTACAGGGTTCCAAACTTCTTCTGGAAGCAACGTCAGCACAATAACTGTTCGTTCTGAGCTTCTTGACATGGGTTTCCATGGCTGAGCAGTGGCACACAAGCCTAAGATCAGCATGCACAATGCCAAGCGTCGGCAGGAGTGGTGTAAAGCTCGCCGCCATTAGACTCTGGAGCAGTGGAAACGTGTTCTCCGGAGTGATGAATCACGTTTCACCATCTGGAAGTCCAACAGAATAATCTGGGTTTGGCGGATGCCAGGAGAACGCTACCAGCCCGAATGCATAGTGCCAACTGTAAAGTTTGGTGGAGGAGGAATAATGGTCTAGGGCTGTTTTTCATGGTTTGGGCTAGGTCCCTTAGTTCCAGGAAAGAGAAATATGAATGCGACAGCATACAATTATAGACCTTATAGATGATTATGTGCTTCCAACATTATGGCAACAGTTTGGGGAAGGCCCTTTCCTGTTTCAGCATGACAATGCCCCTGTGCATAATGCGAGGTCCATACAGAAATGGTTTGTTGAGATCGGTGAGAAAGAACTTGACTGTCCTGCACTGAGCCCTGACCTCAACCCCATTGAACACCTATGGGATAAATTGGAACGCCGACTGTGAGCCAGGAGTAATTGCCCAGCATCAATGCCCGACCTCACTAATACTCTTGTGTCTGAATGGAAGCAAGTCCCCGCAGCAATGTTGCAACATCTAGTGGAAAGCCTTCCCAGAAGAGTGAAGGCGGTTGTAGCAGCAAAGGGGGACCAACTCCATATTAATGGCCATGATTTTGGAATGAGATGTTCGACGAGCAGTGTCCACATACTTCTGTCCTTCTCTCAGCACATATCAAAGCTGCAGGCTAAAGTTAAATCTAGACTGGGTTTCCGCTATCGTAATCGCTCCTCTTTCACCCCAGCTGCCAAACTACTGCAGCCCTCATCCTCCATATACAACACCTGTTCTGCCAGCCACATTCTGTTAAAGGTCCCCAAAGCGCACACATCCCTGGGTCGCTCGTCTTTTCAGTTCGCTGTAGCTAGCGACTGGAACAAGCTGCAACAAACACTCAAACTGGACTGTTACATCTCTTCATTCAAAGACTCAATCATGGACACTTTTACTGACAGTTGTGGATGCTTTGCGTGATGTATTGTTGTCTGTGCCCAACAAAGTTGGTAACTTGTTTCGTGCTGCTACCATGTTGTGCTTCTGTCATGTGTTGGTACCATGTTGTGTTGGTACCATGCTGTGTTGGTACCATGCTGTGTTGGTACCATGCTGTGTTGTCATGTGTTGCTGCCATGCTATGTTGTTGTCTTAGGACTATCTTTATGTAGTGTTGTCTCTCTTGTCGTGATGTGTGTTTTGTCCTATATTTGTTTATTATAATTTATTTTTTTATCATAGCCCTCATGCCCGCAGGAGGCCTTTTGCCTTTTGGTAGGCCGTCATTGTAAATAAGAATTTGTTCTTAACTGACTTGCCTAGTGTTAGGTTCTAAATGTCAGAGTAAGAAATCGAGGGACACTAGGAAAGCTCCAACCAAGTTTATTCACCAATTGGGTCCATACAGCTGCATAAGACAAAATACATTCACACAAGCACTGATACTCAACCCTGAGTCTCCTCCTACACATCTGAACAGCCAATGCATCTCTGTTGCTAGACAGAACCTTAGTGATATCTATCTCTTCCTCACTTCCTCTAACCTGACCTCTGCCCCAAAGTGTTCACTCCTCCCCAACTCACAGCTGTCATGTTGACTCGTACCAGACTGGGTCTTCTCCCATAGGATCCCTGATGGCTAACATTAACATATCGGGACATAATGTAAACGTTATACATTCCCCTCTCTCCCTCACTGACATGAATAAGTAGATTTCATATTTTCAGAACCAAACACTAGTTAAATAAACATTTTTTTTTTATTTTTTTTTATATATTGTACTTTAATTCTTTGCCTGATTTAGGGCACTTAAGAGCTGTGAATGTCAGGTATGGGATTGCAAGTTTTATGACTTGATGAAAGGTATGATTCGTTTTAAGCACGGATTAAGCTTGTACTGACAATCTCCTATATCCCCCGGAGCTAATAGTGGAAAAGGAACAGGCAGTGGTAGCACAGTACCTCACCCGCGGATAGCTCGACAGAGGAAGACAGGCTAGTTAGTGGTGTACGTGTAGTGGCCATACAGCTCCCAATGGATTTCTTGTGATGTACCTTTATACAGGAGATGTAGGGTCCACCACTCTGCTGCCCGTCCCCCTCTGACAAGGCAGCATCCTCCTCTGGGTTGGGCTCGATGAAGTCATAGGGTTCCTGATCTACGGGCACAACACACCAGGTTGAACCTCGGACTATGTGCTTGTTGCCAGTTGAGCACAATATTGCTCAAATACTGTTCCCTAACAGTCAAATCCACTGCATCTAAAAACAGGCCTTACCTTTGCCTGAGTCCATCTTGGAGAGGAGAGAGAGCGCGTCGGCGCGGGCCGTCTCTGAGACCTGAGAGTGCAGGCTGATGGTGTCATCGTCAGAAGGCTAGAGGAAGAGAGGGAGGGGCGAGGAGGAGAAGGGAACTTAAGAGGTAAGTGAGCGGGAACCATAAACGAGTGTACTGAACATGTCTGCATGTCCTACAGAAGGTGGTTGACTTGGGCCGGAGCTGACAGGAACATTGTACAGGCACCTCAAATATTCTACTGTTTTAGTTCCTGCAAAATATTGTAATGTTCCAGCACCTAAAATGAGTCCTGGCACCTACTTCAGTCCAAGTCAAGCACTAACTATAGAATAAATACAAAAGGGGCAGTATCAATTTGCCGTGGTTGAACGCACACCAATAGGCTTCGTACAGTCGAAGCCTCACTACAGTCTGACTACAGTGTGTGAACTCTGACCTCCGTCGTAGACAGTCTTTTATCCCCATTGTCACTGCCGATACCAGAGTCAGGACCGTGGTTCTTACTGGGGTAAAAATCCTCCATGCTGCAGAGACATATAAAGGGATAGTCAGAAATAAAAGAGAGAGTCTGATAAGGGAATTATATGCTTAAAAAGGTAATGATTAGAATATTCCACCCTGAAACCATATAATTGTATGAAATTTATTAGAATCATAAAACTATAATCTGATGATGTGTGTAGTTTTAGTCAGAATTAGATCAAGGACAGTCTGTTCCTTTTTAGTACGTAAGCAGGCTGCAAGTGGGAAACAAATGATAAGAGGAGCTATCGACAGACAAGTTGTACTACTGTGTTCCTTACAGGACATTCTGTCTCCACCCGTGGAGGGGAGAAACTGTTAGGCTTGCAGACAATTATGAAACATGTTGCAGATGAAACAATGTATCTGTGTAGTGGAAAAACACAGACTGTCTGAGCAAGGCGTAGCTTAAGATTTGAACTTGTATGTGTGTAGGATATCTGCCTTTTGTGTGAAGGTAAGTGCGTAAGGAGCCAGTATAAAATGGATGTTTTTGTATAATGGACTTCAGAACGTTCTCGTGAATAAACACTTTGATTTTTGTAAGCTGGGACTCTTGTCTGCTTCATTCAACCAGAATCTTACAAACTCTGGGTTGCAGACTGAATAGATTAATTGAAGTTTATGAACATTGATAACAAAATTCACAATCATGACGACATCATAAGCACTTCATAATACATGGAACCTGTGTCATTAATCTTCAAATATATGTTATACCAGTTGTCATTATAGTTTAATGTAACACACCATTCATGATGCATATGGTCTATTGTCTTGTCTGTAGTACGGTATACGTAGTAGTATGATATGATATGATATGATATAAGAGTGTACCTGTCGGTCAGAGGCTGGGGAAGGCAGCGTTTGCCCAGGGAGGGGAGGTCCAGAGAGTCAGGCTTCTTATTCAACCTACATGCTTGGATGTTCAGGTACTTAAAGATGTGCACCTTGCCCTTCAGGCAGATCTGAAACACACAAATAGTTGATGAAATGAAGTGTGCAACTGATGGTGCAACTGTTCCTCAGAGATGGTGGTATTTCATGAATACTGTCACAGCTGGGGGGGGGGGGGGGGGGGGGTTCTAGGCACATTGCCGAGCTGAGGTTAACCTGTGTGTTACTGTAACCACATCCCTGATACACATCCAGACGGCAGCGGATATTCCCATGCAGCGCCAAATGTCAAGTACAGCACAAACTACCACAGACGTTGCCACATAAGAACACACACACACACCTGTGCAGGTGGGGACTGCATAGGGTTGTTGTCGAGGATGATGTGCTGCAGCTGCCTGAGTCTCCTGTAGACAGGAGGGATCTCTGTGATCTTATTGCAGGAGAAGTCTAGTCTGGTGAGTGGCAGGTCCGCCAACTCTGGAGAGAGAGCGAGGGGTAGAGAAAAAGAAAGAAAGCATAAAAGGCATGGGGTTGGATATAGAATAGGGAGAGAGTACGGTAAACCTATATAGTTGGTATCTGTCACTGCTCTGGGGTCCAGAGAGGTGTTGGGAAGGGAGAAAGAGTGAAGAGGACCAGGGGAGAGAACGTAAACTGCTACATACCCTCAGGCAGCATGTGAAGACAGTTCCTCCTGATGTTGAGTTCCCGTAAGGCCTGGAGCCTCCCCACCTGAGGGGGCAGCACCTGGATCTCATTACAGCTGATGTCCTACAGGGGGAAGACCGAGAGCAGGCGGTCATACAGAGGCCTACAAATTACTGGACATCGATCACAAATACATGTGGAAAGACACACGCACTCATGTGCTCTGGGCCAGTGCTCACCAACTCCATCAGCTCTTTGGCCTTCCCAATTTCCTCTGGGATAGACACTAGCTTGTTGTTGCTCACCACCAGCACTTTGAGGGGGAGGCTAAACAGGTATTTTGGCAATGTTGAGAGAAGGTTCCGGCTACAGAAACACAAAATACACATATACACTATAGTCAGTATTCAAGCTTTATCCTGTGTGCAAGGGGCAGTATCTGGATACACCAGGAAAAGATCAAGCAACAAAAGGACTCTGTCTTAAAAGAATGTTAGTGAAACAAGAGGAGACTGCCATCTAATTGTGTTTAGGAAATGAACAGTACTATCTAGATATAATCATCTTCAAAACTTTAAAAACAACATCACAGCGTATTTCTCACACTATGAAAGAGGAAATGCTCCTGTTACGTGATCCTGTGTAGTCCCTGAAAGGGGAACACCATTCTCCTGAGATAAAGCAGAATAAAACTGAATATAGTTGTGATCAGCAATGAACGGGGTTCACAGGATGACAGAAAGGACACAGGATCAGTTGGATAACAAAGCAAGCACTCTGTCACGTAGCAACTATATTTTTTGGTATTCTATTAGGATCCCCATTAGCTGTTGCGAAAGCAGAAGCTACTCTTCCTGGGGTCCACATGAAACATAATACAGAACATTAATAGACAAGAACAGCTCAAAGACAGAACTACATACACTACCGGTCAAAAGTTTTAGAACACCTATTCATTCAAGGGTTTTTCTTCATTTTTACTATTTTCTACATTGTAGAATAGTGAAGAAATCAAAACTATGAAATAACACATATGGAATCTTGTAACCCCCCCCAAAAAGTGTTAAACAAATCAAAATATATGTTATATTTCAGATTCTTCAAATAGCCACCCTTTGCCTTGATGACAGCTTCGCACACCCTTGGCATTCTCTCAACCAGCTTCACCTGAAATGTTTTTCCAACCATCTTGAAGGAATTGCCACATATGCCGAGCACTTGTTGGCTGCTTTTCCTTCACACATCCCAAACCAGCTCAATTTAGTTGAGGTCGGTGGATTGTGGAGGCAAGGTCATCTGATGCAGCACTCCATCACTCGCCTTCTTGGTAAAATAGCCCTTACACAGCCTTGTGGTGTGTTGGGTCATTGTACTGTTGAAAAACAAATGATAATGGGACTAAGCCCAAACCAGATGGGATGGCGTATCGCTGCAGAATGCAGTGGCAACCATGCTGGTTAAGTGTGCCTTGAATTCTAAATAAATCACAGACAGTGTCTCCAGCAAAGCACCCACAAACCATCACACCTCCTCCTCCATGCTTTAAGGTGGGAAATACACATGTGGAGTTCATCCGTTCATCCACATCACGTCTCACAAAGATGTGGCGGTTGGAACCATAAATCTCCAATTTGAACTCCAGATCAAAAGGACACATTTCCACTGGTCTAATGTCCATTGCTTGTGCTTCTTGGCCCAAGCAAGTCTTCTTCTCATTGGTGTCCTTTAGTAGTCGTTTCATTGCAGCAATTCAACCCTGGAGGCCTGATTCACACAGTCTCCTCTGAACAGTTGATTTTGAGATGTGTCTGTTACTTGAACTCTGTGGAGCATTTATTTAGGCTGCAATTTCTGAGGCTGGTAGCTCTAAATGAACTTGTCCTCTGCAGCAGAGGTAACTCTGGGTCTTCTATTCCTGTGGCAGTCCTCATGAGAGCCAGTTTCATCATAGTGTTTGATGGTTTTTGCAACTCCACTTGAAGAAACTTTCAAAGTTCTTGAAATTTTCCAGATTGACTGACCTTCATGTCTTAAAGTAATGATGGACTGTCATTTATTTTTGCTTATTTGACCTGTACTTGCCATAATATGGACTTGGTCTTTTACCAAATAGGGCTATCTTCTGTATACCCCCTACCTTCACAAGAAGGAAAGAAATGCATTCCAGGTGACTACCTCATAAAGTTGGTTGAGAGAATGCCAAGAGTGTACAAAGCTGCCATCAAGGCAAAGGGTGGCTATTTGAAGAATCTCAAATATAAAATATATTTTGATTTGTTTAACACTTTTTGGGTCACTGCATGATTCCATGT
Source organism: Salvelinus namaycush (assembly GCF_016432855.1). Classification (NCBI taxonomy): domain Eukaryota; kingdom Metazoa; phylum Chordata; class Actinopteri; order Salmoniformes; family Salmonidae; genus Salvelinus; species Salvelinus namaycush. Next base: position 42,670,115 of record NC_052318.1, on the reverse strand, counting down.
GTTATTTCAATGTTTTGATGTCTTAACTATTATTCTACAAAGTAGAAAATAGTCAGAATAAAGAAAAACCCTTTAATGAGTAGGTGTTCTAAAACTTTTGACCAGTAGTGTAGATTTAAAAATGGCACACATAACACGTACAGTTGAAGTCAGAAGTTTACATACACTTAGGTTGGAGTCATTAAAACTCGTTTTTCAACCACTCCACAAATTTCTTGTTAACAAACTATAGTTTTGGAAAGTCGGTTAGGACATCTACTTTGTGCGTGACATAAGTAATTTTTCCAACAATTCTTTACAGACAGATTATTTCACTGTATCACAATTCCAGTGGGTCAGAAGTTTACATAAACGAAGTTGACTGTGTCTTTTAAACAGCTTGGAAAATTCCAGAAAATGATGTCATGGCTTTATTTTTATTTATTTAACCTTTATTTAACCAGGAAGGGCTCATTGAGATTTAAAATCTATTTTTCAAGAGCGTCCTGGCCAAGATAGGCAGCACCAAGTCATTACAAAAATGACAGACAAACAACATGAAAAACTACAAGTAATCTAGTAAAAACCATAGAATTCACAAGAGTATAACAAAATCAAAAACAGCAAATTAAAAACATTGACAGGTCAGGGAATCAGTCTCAAGATCCTTCATCAGTGATTTAAAAATACCAATCGGGACAAGTTCTTCCAGTTTAAAAGTATTTTGTAAGGCGTTCCAAGACGATGGCGCATAGTACATAAAAGCCCTTTTACCAAATTCAGTTTGGACATTTGGAACAGTTAGCAGGATAAAGTCCAGCGAACAAAGAGAGTACCCACCACATTTCTGAACAATAAAAAAGCTTTAGAAGCTTCTGATAGGCTAATTGACATCAATTGAGTCAATTGGAGGTGTACCTGTGGATGTATTTCAAGGCCTACCTTCAAACTCAGTGCCTCTTTGCTTGACATCATGGGAAAATCAAAAGAAATCAGCCAAGTCCTCAGAAAAAAAGATTCTAGACCTCCACAAATCTGGTTCACCCTTGGGAGCAATTTCCAAATGCCTGAAGGTACCACGTTCATCTGTACAAACAATAGTACGCAAGTATAAACACCATGGGACCATGCAGCCGTCATACTGCTCAGGAAGGAGACGCGTTATGTCTCCTAGAGACTAACGTACTTTGGTGCGAAAAGTGCAAATCAATCCCAGAACAGCAGCAAAGGACCTTGTGAAGATGCTGGAGGAAACAGGTACAAAAGTATCTATAGCCACAGTAAAACAAGTCCTATATCGACATAACCTGAAAGTCCGGTCAAGCAAGAAAGAAGCCACTGCTCCAAATACGGCAAAAAGCCAGACTACGGTTTGCAACTGCATATGGGGACAAAGATCGTACTTTTTAGAGAAATGTCCTCTGGTCTGATGAATGACCATCGTTATGCTTGGAGGAAAAAGGGGAAGCTTGCAAGACGAAGAACACCATCCCAACCATGAAGCACAGGGGTGACAGCATCATGTTGTGGGGGTGCTTTGCTGCAGGAGGGACTGGTGCACAAAATAGATGGCATCATGAGGAAAGAAAATTATGTGGATATATTGAAGCAGCATCTCAAGACATCAGTCAGGAAGTTAAAGCTTGGTCGCAAATGGGTCTTCCAAATTGACAATGACCCCAAGCATACTTCCAAAGTTGTGGCAAAATGGCTTAAGGACAACAAAGCCAAGGTATTGGAGTGGCCATCACAAAGCCCTGACCTCAATTCTGAGAATGTGATGAAAGAAATAAAAGCTGAAATAAATCATTCTCTCTACTATTATTCTGATCCTAACTGACCTAAGACAGTGAATTTTTACTAGGATTAAATGTCAGGAATTATGAAAAACTGAGTTTAAATGTATTTGGCTAAGGTGTATGTAAACTTCCGACTTCAACTGTACATATCAATACATACACACAAAATCTAGGTCAAATAGGGGAGAGTTGGTCTGTGAGGTGTTGCTTTACCTGTTTAAAAAAAAACAGTTTTGTTGTTCATTTGAGCAATATGAAATGAGAGTTCCATGCAATATTGGCTCTATATAATACTGTATGCTTTCTTGAATTTGTTCTGGATTTAGAGACTGTGAAAAGGCCTCTGCTGGCATGTCCGGTGGAGTAAGTGTGTGTGTGTCAGAGATGTGTATAAGTTGACTGTGCAAACAATTCGGAATTTTCAACAATGTCTTTTTATAAAAAAGAAGTGATGCAATCAGTCGCTCCTCAACTCTTAGCCAAGAGAGATTGGCATGCATTGGATTTATATCAGCCCTCTGATTACAATGAAGAGCTCTGTTCTGGGCCAGCTGCAGCTTAACTAGGTCTTTCTTTGCAGCATTTGACCACATGACTGGACAATAATCAAGATAAGACAAAACTAGAGCCTGCAGGACTTGCTTTTTGGAGTGTGGTGTCAAAAAAGCAGAGCATCTCTTTGTTACAGACAGACCTCTCCCCATCTTTACAACCATTGAATCTATGCTTTGACCATGACAGTTTAAAATCTAAGGTAACACCAAGTAACTCCTCAACTTGTTCAACAGCCACACCATTCATTACCAGATTCAGCTGAGGTCTAGAGTTTAGGGAATGATTTGTACCAAATACAATGCTCTTGGTTTTAGAGATTCTCAGGACCAGTTTATTACTGACCACCCATTCCAAAACTGGCTGCAACTCCTTGTCTTTCTTTATGTGCAATAAAAGTTTGTCTAGTACTGTAGGTTGGTTATCTTTCTCAAATTCAATCGAGGCTAATTCATTGAGTCTATGAACCAAATCTGGAGTCAATCTGACTTATGGTTCATGAGAAGATGATTTTGAGCATTAGCATATGTGCTAATGTGAATCTATAGGTGCAGTGCGGCCATTTTTAAATGCAGCAACTTATTTTCTCATTACCATCAAAGACTGATGAAAAACTCTCTAATCTAATTATTCAGAAATACAAAATCTGGAGTGAATCTGACGTATGTTTCACGAGGAGAAGACGATTTCAGATGATTTGGAGCGCTACTTATGCAAAGAATGAGTTGTTAATAGCTTCCTTGTTTTTTGAGATGTGAATACCACATTCAGTGTGGTTCATCTTAGGGACATCCATGATAGCGATGACAAGTTTCAAGTTGATAGGCCACTGTGGAGTGGATTTACAGTGGTTTAAATAGACACATAACATCTGATATTTGTAACTAACTCAGCCATCTTTTGACCAATCCGTTAGCTTTTCTCAAACTAAGTTAATGTAACGGATGTGAAATGGCTAGCTAGTTAGCGGGTACGCGCTAATAGCGTTTCAATCAGTTACGTCACTTGCTCTGAAACCTAGAAGTAGTGTTGCCCCTTGCTCTGCAAGAGCCGCGGCCTTTGTGGAGCGATGGGTATCGATGCTTCGTGGGTGACTGTTGTTGATGTGTGCAGAAGGTCCCTGGTTCGCGCCCGTGTCGGGGCGAGGGGACGGTTTAAAGTTCAACTGTTACATTGATGCTGTTGACCCGGATCACTGGTTGCTGCGGAAAAGGAGGAGGTTGAAAGGGGAGTGAGTGTAACGGATGTGAAATGGCTAGCTAGTTAGCGGGTACGCGCTAATAGCGTTTCAATCAGTTACGTCACTTGCTCTGAAACCTAGAAGTAGTGTTGCCCCTTGCTCTGCAAGGGCCGCGGCTTTTGTGGAGCGATGGGTAACGACGCTTCGTGGGTGTCAGTTGTTGATGTGTGCAGAGGGTCACTGGTTCGCGCCCGTGTCGGGGCGAGGGGACGGTTTAAAGTTATACTGTTACATTGATGCTGTTGACCCGGATCACTGGTTGCTGCGGAAAAGGAGGAGGTTGAAAGGGGAGTGAGTGTAACGGATGTGAAATGGCTAGCTAGTTAGCGGGTACGCGCTAATAGCGTTTCAATCAGTTACGTCACTTGCACTGAAACCGAGAAGTAGTTTTGCCCCTTGCTCTGCAAGGGCCGCGGCTTTTGTGGAGCGATGGGTAACGACGCTTCGTGGGTGTCAGTTGTTGATGTGTGCAGAGGGTCACTGGTTCGCGCCCGTGTCGGGGCGAGGGGACGGTTTAAAGTTATACTGTTACATTAAGATATATACCATGGGCCTAGAATTTGGTGTCATTTGGTCCTATGACTTCATGAGACGATTTTTTAAAGTATTTTTAGCATATTAGCGTATGTGCTAAAATGCATCTACTGGTATAGTGTGGTATCGTTGAATGCGTCAACTTTATTTTCTCAAACTCTTTAGGGGCTATTGTAAAGAGTCCAAAAACCAAATTTGTAGTGAATATGACTTTTAGTCATTGTGAAAAATATATGTTATGATGATTTTAAGCATTAGTTACAGTCAAAAAGTGAATAGTTAATAGTTTCCTTATTTTGTAAGATATAACATGGTTCATCATGGTAATGTATTTTATTAACCTAAAAAGTTTCAAATTGATAGGCCATTGTGAAGTGGATTGACAAAGGATTAAAATGGACATGTAAAACATGACTCTTTTCTCAAACTAAGTTAAGAGATGTACCATGGGCCTACTATTGTTATTTTACTGCTGCTCTTTAATTATGTGTTACTTTTAATTCATTTTTTTGGTTGGTATTTCTATTAAAACCGCATTGTTGGTTAAGGGCTTGTAAGTAAGCATTTCACTGTAAGGTGAATACCTGTTGTATTCGGCGCATGTGACTAATACAATTGTATTTTATTTAATTGCTGGTGTTACTTGGACTTTGGTTCATGAGAATACATTTTCCAAAGGTTATCCAAAATTTCCAAGATGGAGGAAAATCTATCCTGACGGACCTTATGGGTCCTTCAGGCAAATTTGTTCAACATGAGAGAAGATACCTACATACAAAGTCAAAAGGGGCGGAGGATATGAGGGTTTAAGTGAGACTGCTTATAACAGCTCCACCTAAAGGCCACTCGGTGCCATTGCCATCTATACCTGAGTTATTTGACCATGTCAAAGGGGAAAAAATAATCCAAGTATAACAAAAGCTTTGCTGTGAACACCGTAATGTGGGCCTTTGTATTTCCTGGTGATATCATGGTGATATCAAACAGTATGAGGTCATTGGGTCAACAGATCACACCACAGTGCTCCATGAGTCATCACTGACCTGATGTTGAGATAGGTCAGCATCTGCAAGTTGATGATGGTTTCTGGGATGCATTTGATGCAGTTGTGGTATAGGTTGAGGGACTCGAGGGGGGCGAACAGACACACCTCTGGGGGAATCTCTGTGAGCCTGTTCTTCGACAGATCTGGGGGAGGGAAAGAGAGACAGACAGCAGGTGAGGGTCATGGGTACCCAGGAACTATATACACAGTACTGTACGTACACTACATGATCCTTAGTATGTGGACACCTGCTCGCCGAAAATCGCATAGAATTTGGTGTCATTGGAGTTGGTCCACCCTTCGCTGTTAATAGCAGCCTCCACTCTTCTGGGAAGGATTTCCACTAGAGCAGATGAGCTCCCACATTTTTCAGCATGTTTTTAAAAATAGATAGATTTAGAGTTAGACAAAATTAGATTTTTGGGGGATGGACATATACAGGATGCTACCCTAAACAACATAACCTTCATTCCAAATCGAAACTCCAAACCTAAAACCTGATTATGGATGGAATTACTTGGAATGCTTCCTACACTCAAGGATTATTATTCCCAAACTATACATCAAATGTTTTGGCAAACAAGCAGAGACCTGAAAACCCCATCCAACCTGGAGCTGAGTGAGTAATGCTTAGTCTGAAGCAATTTTTTTACCTTCAAAAGCCAAGAAGAAAAATACATTACAATTATATATTTGACTTAATAAGGACTGAATGCTCAGGCTACCAAGCTTTGCTAGGACAACTTCAATTAGCACTGACGTGTGAAGCGAGAGGTGTCAAAGCCTTTGAGCCCAACAATTGGCAGGCTACCCCAAGTGGGTGACACCTACTCCCTTTGCCTGCTGCACTGCTGCTTGGATTCCACCTGGCGATCTGTTCACATTCTACCCTGGCCTGTCTCCCCCCTCTGTCTCTCTCCCGAGCTTTTGCTCACCTCCAGCACACATGCACTGTTGGGGCAAGTGCCTCTAAATTTACAATGGCTACCCCCAAGTCATTTTTACTGTGCATTTTGCTATTTACCTCATGACTCCTGCATGCTTTGTTGACTACGAACTTTCTTTACCCAACCGTGTTTGTTCCCACACTCGAGACTCCGACTTTCTATTGGTTACACAGACTTTTGGCCTCCCATCCCATTCTAAACACCTCTCGCCGGCTTTGTATTCATGTTACCTGATGAGATTGCTGTACAATATGATCTTGTTGCCATCTGATGCACATTCAGATGTCATAAATCAGCACTGCAGAGCTCTCCCTGTCCTCTGCCGTGCCTTGATTGTATTACTGTTGATGATATCTGGAAATGTGCATGTACACCCTGGCCCATCTACTGTTGCTAGCCCCAATTCTGACTTGTGCTCTGATATCTGCTTCACTGATTTCTGCTCCCGTAAAAGCCTGGGTTTTCTGCACGTTAACACTGGAAGCTTATTACCTAAAATAGATCAATTGAAAGTGTAGGTTCAGAGCTCCAATCCAGATATGTTGGTCATTACTGAGACGTGGTTAAGTAATAGTGTTTTGAATACTGATGTTAACCTTTCTGGTTATAACCTTTTTCGGCAAGACAGATCTTCCAAAGGTGGGGGTGGCAATCTTTACCAAGGATCACCTTCAGTGTTCGGTTGTCTCCACCAAGTCTGTCCCCAAACAATTTGATGGTTTTAAGTATTAAACTTTCAAATAGCTCTTTGTTGACTGTTGCTGGGTGCTATCGTCCTCCATCAGCACCGGGCTGTACCCTACCTGCCCTAAGCTCTCTCCTGGCCCCTTACACTAAATCTGAATTTGTCCTGCTAGGTGACCTAAACTGAGAGACATGCTTAAACCACCTGACCAAGTCCTAAAGAAATGGGACTCCCTAAATCTTTCTCAGATTATTACCAATCCCACAAGGTATGACTCCAAACACCCAGAAAAGGCTACTCTTCTTGATGTTATCCTCACAAATAATCCTGATAGGTATCAGTCTGGTGTTTTCTGTAATGACCTTAGTTATCACTGTTTTACAGCCTGTGATCGTAATGGCTGCTCAGTGAAACGACCTGTCCTGATTTGTCATAGACGCTTGCTAAAAAAACTTTAATGAGCAAGCCTTCCTTCATGAACTGGCCTCTGTAAAATGGAATAGAATCAGCTTGATCCCCCTCTGTCGAAGACGCTTGGACTTTCTTTTTTGATATTTTCAATGGTATTGTTAACAAACACGCCCCCATAAAGAAAATGAGAATTAAAAACAGGTTCAACCCCTGGTTCGACCGTGATCTTGCAGAGTTACTCCACCTCAAGAATTGCATTTAGCGAAAGGCTCGGCACACGCATACTCAGGCTGACTGGCTCTCGTTCAGGCAAATGAGAAATAAGTGCACTCAGGCTATCCGGAAGGCCAAAGGTAGTTACTTTAAGGAGCAGTTCTCTCTCTGTGGGTCTGACCCCAAGAAGTTCTGGAAAACGGTTAAAGACCTGGAGAATAAACCCTCCTCACAGCTGCCCATGTCCCTTAAAGTTGATGTTGTGGTTGTTACTGACAAGAAGAACATGGCTGAGCTCTTTAATCACCACTTCATTAAGTCAGGATTCATATTTGACTCAGCCATGCCTCCTTGCCCGTCAAATATTTCCTCATCTTTCACCCCTTTTAATGCGACTATCCCTGATGCTTCTCCCCCTGCCCCGCTACAAAGTTTCTCCCTGCAGGCAGTCACTGAGTCCAAGGTGTTAGAGGAGCTCCTGAAACTTAACCCCAAAAAAACATCTGGGTCAGATGGTTTGGACCCTTTCTTCTTTAATGTTGCTGCCCCTATCGTCGCCAAGCCTGTCTCGTTCCCATAGCTTGGAAGGCAGCCACAGTTCATCCTTTAATTAAAAGGGGGAGATCAAGCTGATCCTAACTGTTATAAGCCTATTTCTATTATGCCCCGTTTATCAAAAGTGTTGGAAAAACGTGTCAATAATCAACTGACTGGCTTTCTTGATGTCTATAGTATTCTCTCTGGTATGCAATCTGGTTTCCGCTCAGGTTATGGATGTGCCACTGCAACCTTAAAGGTCCCCAATGATGTCACCATTGCCCTTGATTCTAAGCAATATTGTGCTGCTATTTCTATTGACTTGGCCAACGCTTTTGATACGGTAGACCATTCCAATCTTGTGGGCCGGCTAAGGAATATTGGTGTCTCTGAGGGGTCTTTGGCCTGGTTTGCTAACTACCCCTCTCAGATTATCAGTCAGAAAATCTGCTGTGTCAGCCACTGCCTGTCACCAAGGGAGTACTCCAAGGCTCAATCCTAGGTCCCACGCTCTTCTCAATTTACACCAACAACATAGCTCAGGCAGCAGGAAGCTCTCTCATCCATTTATATGCAGATGATACAGTGTTAAACTCAGCTGGCCCCTCCCCGGATTTTGTGTTAAATGCCCTACAACAAAGCTTTCTTAGTGTCCAACAAGCTTTCTCTACCCTTAACCTTGTTCTGAACACCTCCAAAACAAAAGGTCATGTGGTTAAGTAAGAAGAATGCTCCTCTCCCTACAGGTGTGATTACAACCTCTGAGGGTTTAGAGCTTGAGGTAGTCACCTCACACAAGTACTTGGGAGTATGGCTAGACGGTACACTGTCCTTCTCTCAGCACATATAAAAGATGCAGGCTAAAGTTAAATCTAGACTTGGTTTCCTCTATCGTAATCCCTCCTCTTTCACCCCAGCTGCCAAACTAACCCTGATTCAGATGACTATCCCACCCATGCTAGATTACGGAGACATCATTTATAGATAAGCAGGTAAGGGTGCTCTCGAGCGGCTAGATGTTCTTTACCATTCGACCATCAGATTTGCCACCAATGCTCCTTATAGGACACATCAATGCACTCTATACTCCTCTGTAAACTGGTCATCTCTGTGTACCCGTCGCAAGACCCACTGGTTGGCGCTTATTTAAAAAAAATCATTTTCAGCCTCACTCCCCACTATCTGAGATATCTACTGCAGCCCTCATCCTCCATATACAACACCCGTTCTGCCAGTCACATTCTGTTAAAGGTCCCCAAAGCACACACATCCCTGGGTCGCTCCTCTTTTCAGTTCACTGCAGCTTGCGACTGTAACGAGCTGCAAACAAACACAAACTGGACAGTTTCATCTCAATCACTTCATTCAAAGACTCAATCATGGACACTCTTACTGACAGTTATGGCTGCTTTGCGTGATGTATTGTTGTCTCTACCTTCTTGCCTTTTGTGCTGTTGTCTGTGTCCAATAATGTTTGTACCATGTTTTGTGTTGCTACCATGTTGTTGTCATATTGTGTTGCTACCATGCTGTGTGGTCATGTGTTGCTGCCTTGCTATGGTGTCTTAGGTCTCTCTTTATGTAATGTTGTTGTGTTGTCTCTCTTGTGATATGTGTTTTGTCCTATATTTATGTTAATTATTTATTTATTTTAATTCCAGCCCCTGTCCCCGCAGGCGGTCTTTTGCCTTCTGGTAGGCCGTCATTGTAAATAAGAATTTGTTCTTAACTGACTTGCCTAGTTTTTAAAAAAGGTTAAATAAATACTTTTTTTTTTTTAAAGATGTTGGAACATTGCTGGGGAGAACTTGCTTCCATTCAGCCACGAGCATTAGTGAGGTCGGGTACTGATGTTGGGTGATTAGGCCTGGCTCGCAGTCAGCATCCCAATTAATCCCAAAGGTGTTCGATGGGTTTGAGATCAGGGCTCTGTGCAAGAAAGTCAAGTTCAGAGAAGATGTTCCACTGCTCCAGAGTCCAATGGTGCTGAGCTTTACACCACTCCAGCCAACACTTGGTATTTCGCATGATGATCTTAGGCTTGTGTACAGCTGCTCGGACATGGAAAGCCATTTCATGAAGCTCCAGACAAACAGTTATTGTGCCGATGTTGCTTCTAGAGGAAGTTTGGAACTCGGTAGTGAGTGTTGCAACAGACAGACCATTTTTACACGCTACAACACTCGGTGGTCCCGTTCTGTGAGCTTGTGTGGCCTACCACTTCGCGGCTGAGCCGTTGTTGCTCCTAGACATTTCCACTTCACAATAACAGCACTTACAGTTGACCGGGGCAGCTCTAGCAGGGCAGAAATTTTACAAATTGACTTGTTGGAAAGGTGGAATCCTATGACCGTGCCACGTTGAAAGTCACAGTGCTCTTTAGTAAGAACATTCTACTAGATTTTATACACCTCTCAGCAACAAGTGCGATAGCCGAATCCACTAATTTGAAGGGGTGTCAACATACTTTTGTATATAGTATATATGGTAAATAAAATTCTTCATCAAGTAGCACAGACCAGGTGTGCAATATGTATCCAAATGTAGTGTAAGAAAGGATCCAAACAGTGGCTCCAGAAACTGCTATAGGGTGAGTCGGATGAAATCCTCGGAGAGTAGATTGATACCAGGCAGTCCTGACTGATCAATATGTCTGAATGAGTGATCGATGGGAACAAGGCATGATCCTCAAAGACAAGAGTTCAAATTACACTAGGCCTTAGCACAGTTATTTTACACACAGACTATCAACAGATCCAGTCGGTCTTTCCCATATCGATTGAATGACAGTAGTCCGGCCTATTCCACTGCTGTATCTGTGCAATTGCTCCTTCGCGGCTCTGTTGCAGTGGATACTTTTATAAAATATATGCCAGGGATTCACTGACCAATGGTGAATCTGAGACATTTAATCAGCCAGAGTTCAGACCTCATCATGACATCACATAATACTTTATTGGCTTCAATGACAGGTACTATTTAACCACGCTACAATAAAAGGTTAGGGTAAGGAGTGCTTAATTATGCTTCCCTCATTAGACAAATATTTCACTGAATTAATTAGACTCACAGAGCGAACACTAATTTCAGACAGCCATGAAGAACACGTGTCACTGTCCCCTTCAGATAAAATGGTATGGTTGTGATGCAGGAGGCCCATCCCTCTGTCCAATAATTAATGTGATAGCAAGTGGAGTGGACAGCACACATTACTGTACCCCTCCTCAGCCCCAGCTGTGCTATCTGGCAGCCGCCACTGCCTCTCCAAGAGCCAGCGAATGAGGTGCTGCCTAGAGGAAGAACCTCCTCCTCCAATCAAATCAATGAATAAATACAATTGTAAATTTGTCATGCGCCGAATACAACAGCCTTTACAGTAAAATGCTTACTTACGAGCCCATTCCCAACAATGCAGACTGAAAATAAGACAAATATTTGCTAAATAAAAAGGAAATATTAAACAGAGACTCACTGTAGCTCCTCCATTCACAAATAACACTGTCTGCAATACAACTACTGTAGATACCTACTTCAAAACCCTCCATTCACAACAAGCTGGCTACTCTGGTTTACCACCTCAATTCTTATTTACACACTACTCTATCACAACCACACTTTACATTATAAAGCCACTGATATTCCATCACATAGTTTACACTGTGATTGGAACGCTTACTAACCCTCTGCTCATTATGTATTATGTCTATTCTAACAACGTCGAGATAATAGACACCCGCGTCATGTAGTGTAAGGCAGCCCCTCGCACCTCTCTGATTCAGAGGGGTTGGGTTAAATGCGGAAAACACATTTCAGTTGAAGGCATTCAGTTGTACAACTGACTAGGTATCCCTCCCCCTTTCCTTAATCAACTGATAGCTGATGTGTGGTGAGCGTTCTGGCACAAAAATGGTCGGCGTGCATCGCTGAGGTGGGTGCTACACATTGACGGTGGATGAGGTTTCCCCTACTATGTAAAGCACTTTGAGTACCTCAGTTAGTAGAAAAGTACTACATAAATCCAATCAATTATTATACAATCCCTTCTCTCTATTATGCATGGGAATACTTTGGAACAGATTTCCAAAATTAAAATAACATTGTTACAAAAAAACTTGGGGGGCCAAATAAAACCACTTTGCCCCGCGGGCTTCCAGTTGGGGAACCCTGGTCTAGTAGGTCATTGTATGCTGTAGCATTAAGATTTCCCTTCACTGGAACTAATGGACCTAGCCTGAACCATGGTTAACAGCCCCAGACCATTATTCCTCCTCCACCAAACTTTACAGTTGGCACTATGCATTCAGGCAGGTAGCGTTCTCCTGGCATCCGCCAAACCCATATTTGTCCGTCGGACTGCCAGATGGTGAAGCGGGATTCATCACTCCAGAGAATGCGTTTCCACTGCTCCAGAGTCCAATTGCGGCCTATTAGTGTCTGATCACATAAATCAGTAGTCTAGTCTCTGTCTGTGTCCCTAACCTAACGTAGCAGGCGTAAAAGAAACACCTGAAACTAGATCCCCTACATACTGGTCTTGACAAGAAGAAAATAAACTGTCGGGGGAGGTTCTCATCTGCACTGTTCAACCAATCCAGTAAATGTGGAGGAGGAGTTAAGATGGAGTGTCGCCTTAACATTCAAAAGTGAAAGTCGCGTCACACAGCTCCCTTTCCATTTGCCCTGAAACCCGGAACATCCGGGTTGTTGGGGACCCAGTAGATGCTGTGTCCCTGAGGCTGGGGCTCTGCTGTAGAGCACAGGCCGGTCTGTGAAGGAGAGCTCTGCAGTGCTCCGTGAAGGATTATGTGAAGGCTCTGGCTACTGATACCATGGCAACCATACGCAGAGTGAAGGGGAGCGGCAAGCAACTGAATCTGCGAGATGCTCACGTGAGGGGACGTGTGTGTTTATCCGCATTTGTGTGTGTCTTTGTTTGCTTCAGTAGTGCATGTAAAGGAGGGAAGGAGGTAGTGCTGATACAACTGATTTCTAAATGAAAGTTGAACAAAGGTTGAGTTCCCCAAATACAGAGGGAGTTGGTTCCTGAGCAGTCTAATAAACTGACCCCAGCCCTGTGTCTGTGTGTAGGGGCGAGTGTTCAGCATGGTGAGTAGGAGGGTGTTAGCTGCCAAAACAACGTTGGTTATTTAATTAGAGAGAGGGCAGATACGGCAGGACTAAAACTTTAGGCCACTCACAGGCCTTGGCAGCCTACCTGATATATTGGCCTCGTTTTTCTCTCATCACTAAACCCAAGACTGCATAGACGCCCAACGAATCCTTGCATTTAAAAAAATCTAAAATCCAGACATTTGACTGAGTCTCTGATGTACATCTTTAAGCTCAGTTAAAGCCCAATCCGGATGAATTCCAATTTGATCTCCTCCACTCACAAGAGACGTTTTCCTTTCTTTCGGGTTTTCTGGGAATAACCAGTCAGGCAAATGAGAATAAGAGGAACCTGGGGCTACCATCCAGTCAGATCTCACATGGCAGACAAGCCATTGAAGGCAGAGTGGGAACACAACAAACATCAATACTTGTCAGTCACCCACTCAGTCACCCACTCTCTGTTCAGAGAGAAAGAGATATGACAAGTTGTTTTGGCCCAACATAAGGAGGGCCATCTGAGCCCGTTACAAATTGCAGCATTAACTGTGTGGGAGACATTTTGCATAAGGAAGTGTTTGTGTTAAACTCCCTTCCTGAGGCAGTGGGTCAGGAGAGTTCTGAGCGGAGATACATGCCTGCTCCACAGAACAACAGCCACCACTAACACACGCACACAGTCTGGTACAAAAGGTACAGACCTAAAATAGAGTCGAGGAGACCAACAGATCTGTCTCTCCATCACACAGAGCACCAGCCAGGCTGTTCAGTCGAACATATCACACAACTAATGAAATGTGACAAAACCCCCAATAACCTCCTCAGAGATGTCAGCATGCACACCACATCAAAGACTCTGAAGCACAGGGAACACAATCTGCATTCCAGTGAGACGGGTCCTCAAGAAATACAGTACCAGTAAAAAATGTGTACCCACCTACTCAGTCTTTTTGTTTTTACATTGTAGAATAATGGTGAAGACATCAAAACTATGAAATAACACCCATGGAATCATGTAACCAATAAAAAAAGTGTTAAACAAATCAAAATATTTTATATTTGAGATTCTTCAAAGTAGCCACCCTTTGCCATGATGACAGCTTTGCACACTCTTGGCATTCTCTCCACCAGATTCATGAAGAATACTTTTCCAACAGTCTTGAAGGAGTTCCCACATATGCTGAGCACTTGTTGGCTGCTTTTCCTTCACTCTGCGGTCCGACTCATCCCAAACCATCTTAATCGGGTTGAGGTCGAGTGATTGTGGAGGCAGGTCATCTGATGCAGCACTCCATCACTCTCCTTCTTGGTCAAATAGCCCTTAGACTGGAGGTGTGTTTTGGGTCATTGTCCTGTTGAAAAACAAATGATAGTCCTACTAAGCGCAAACCAGACGGGATGGCGTATTGCTGCAGAATACTGTGGTAGCCATGCTGGTTAAGTAGTTAAATGTTCTATATAAATCACTGACAGTGTCACCATCACGCCTCCTCCTCCATGCTTCACGGTGGGAACACCACATGCAGAGATCATCCGTTCACCTACTCTGCGTCTCACAAAGACATCTCACAAAGACACGGCAGTTGGAACCAAAAATCTCAAATTTGGACAATAAGGACAGATTTCCACCGGTATAATGTCCAATAAGTCTCTTCTTATTGACATACCTTCATGTAATGATGCACTGTCGTTTCTCTTTGCTTATTTGAGCTGTTCTTGCCGTAATATGGACTTGATCTTTTACCAAATAGGGCTATCCTCTGTATACCACCCCTACCTTGTCACAATACAACTGATTGGCTCAAACACATTAAGGAAAGAAATTCCACAAATTAACTTTTAACCACGAACACCTGTTTATTGAAATGCATTCCAGGTGACTACCTCATGAAGCTGGTTGAGAGAATGCCAAGAGTGTGCAAAGCTGTCATCGATTCAAAGGGTGGCAACTTTGAAGAATCTCAAATATAAAATATATTTTGATTTGTTTAACACATTTTTGGTTACTACAAGATTCCATATGTGTTATTTCATAGTTTTGATGTCTTCACCATTATTCTACAATGTAGAAAATAGTCAAAATATAGAAACCCTGGAATGAATAGGAGGGTCTGAACTTTTGACTGGTACTGTATACCTACACTTATTCCAATATAATATCAAAGTCAGTGTCCTTGTAGAATAATGAATAATGCTAATTCAATATCCTTGACAGGTGAACTTGACCCACTTCATCAGTGAGAAGGAATGCCAGTTAGTCAACTAGGGTCTGGAGACTGTGTGCTTTTCCATTCCACAACATGAGGATTAGTGATTACCATAATAGAAGAGACCCTTCTTGCCTCTCACCGGTCAACCACAGCAGCAGCACCAGCCCGTTCCTGCAGGAAACCTGGGCACCCATTCAGTGAGGTCAGCATACGACTGACACGCATATGAGAGCGAGCGCAAGAGAGAAAAAGAGCGAGCGATGAGCTCAGGCATGCACTCAGAGCTGGCCTAGATTTCAGCCATTATGGGATATAGAGCCAGCACCCACACAATGTGGGAAATGGGTGTCCCCAAACCAAACTACATTACCCACAACTCTCCATGTGTATCTGAAATCCCCTTCCTATGTGCTCCATGTCTTAAGAGTCCCATTGATTTTCTCCACACCCTATCATCACCTTGGCTGTAGACATGTAGAGCACAGCACCGGGAGGAATCATTCAGAGCAACACAGGAAGAGAAGAAGACACCAGTTCCTCAACCTAAGCTAAACCCCATCCTTGCCAAACATAGAAAGAATTGTTCTAATAATTACATAATGCATTCGTTAGTGATAATCTTTATCTAGACCTGGCAACACAGTCCTTTGGTTTGGCACAGACAGACAGACAGACACAGACAGACAGACAGACACAGACAGACAGACACAGACAGACAGACACAGACAGACAGACACAGACAGACAGACACAGACAGACAGACACAGACAGACAGACACAGACAGACAGACACAGACAGACAGACACAGAGAGACAGACAGAGACAGAGAGACAGACAGACAGACAGACAGAGACAGACAGACAGAGACAGACATATACAGACAGACAGACACAGACAGAGAGACAGACAGACAGACAGACAGACACAGACAGAGAGACAGACAGACAGACAGACAGACAGAGAGACAGACAGACAGACAGACAGACAGAGAGACAGACAGAGAGACAGACAGACACAGACACAGACACAGACACAGACACAGACACAGACAGAGACACAGACAGACACAGACAGACAGACAGACAGACAGACACAGAGAGACAGACAGACAGACACAGAGAGACAGACAGACAGACACAGAGAGACAGACAGACAGACACAGACAGACAGACAGACAGACACAGAGAGACAGACAGACAGACACAGAGAGACAGACAGACAGACACAGACAGACAGACAGACAGACAGACAGACAGACAGACAGACAGACAGACAGACAGACAGACAGACAGACAAGACAAGACAAGACAAAGGCAGTGATGGGAACCCCATGTGACAGTGACTTCTCTAATCCTCAACCTCCTATTCAACAGCACAGCACAGCCAGAGAGGTGGGGCATGTGATGCCTGAGAGGACTGCTGTATAACCCTGGCCACATCACAGAGACAGCCAGGCAAATACACCAATAGATCTTATACCATGGTTGTGGGCTAGCACACACACACTAACCCCTGATGCTGCCTTACTGCTTAGTGTGTGTGTTTCTGTAAAGTAGAGAAATCACATTAGTCGCTACCGTGGCCTATTTCACAGCTTTTCAAGTGGAAGGGTTGTGTTTCAGGGCTGCTCATGATGGAAAGGGACGGGGAGGGGTACCCATCGTCTCAGCTGTGTACCAGAGGGGGGTATAATCTCCCTGCCCTACGTCACCCCTCCATGGACCATCTCCCTCCACAGAAGGGTCACCCTATATCACTCCCACTCACAACCTGCCCCCCAAACTGAGGATGTATCACTTACACCTCTCCAGAGACAGCGCTGCAAATGGATACATGTAGGGCTCTTCTCCTCTAATAGCCAGAGGGGATGAGGGGAGAGAGCAGGCCCACAGCATTGTTTGGGGGCAGTGGACCCCAGCAGAGATGCAACCCCCAGCCCTCATTAATCACCACAACCTTGACCTACATACTCTGTTTTAGGTGATTTAATCAGAATGAAAAATAGTCCTGACCAAAGCAGGGCTCCAGACTGTGACCATTTCATTTTAATTATTGGCATTAGTGCGAGCTGAACATTGTACATGGTCACCTCACTTAAAAACATCCTATTTTTTGGGGAGGCTAAAACCATGATAAGTTGCTCATGATTCCTGTAATTAAAGTTTCTGCCTGCAGCAGTTTCGCTCGATATGGTCTGACTGCGACCCGCCCTGGACGGTTCTTACCTGAGCATGCAAGAACCGCCCTGGGAAAACCCGCCCAGTCTTATGATTGGCTCCTGGCTACTTCCTTGTTTTACGGGTCGCAGTAGCAACCAGTTTTATTGACGAGTTTACCATTGAACTACCGCGAGAGTTTGGACTTGGCCAGAGAGGATGAGTCAGATTTCCCTGTTAATTTTACACAGAATAATTGTACAGTTTCAGTTAGTAAAACTGACAACTGTTTGTTTTTGATGAAAGTACTGAAGAGTGCTTGTATGCGTTGCATGAGTGTGCTTGCTGTGACTGTCACCCCCTGACATTGGCTACACTTGTAGCTACTTCCCACGGCATTGTGGGATAGCAGTGCTTGGAAAACAGGAGCGAGGGACACTGTGTCTCAGTGCTTTTGCCGTTAATGCTCTCCCCATTGAGTAGACTGTATCACAGTGACATCTACACTGAGTGCACAAAACATTAGGAACACCTGCTCTTTCCATGACAGACTGACCAGGTGAAAGCTATGATCCTTTATTGATGTCACCTGTTAAATCCACATCAAATCAGTGTAGATGAAGGGGATGAGACAGGTTAAAATAAGGATTTTTAAACCTTGAGACATGGATGTGTGCCATTCAGAGGATGAATGGGCAAGACAAAAGATTTAAGTAACTTTGAACGGGGTATGGTAGTAGGTGCCAGGTGCACCGGTTTGAGTCAAGAACTGCACCACTGCTGGGTTTTTCACACTCAAGTTTCCCATGTGATCTCAAGAATGGTCCACCACCCAAAGGACATCCAGCCAACTTGACACAACTGTGGGAAACAGAGTCAACATGGGCCAGTATCCCTGTGGAACATTTTCAAAACCTTGTAGAGTCCATGCCATTAATTAATTGAGGCTGTTCTGAGGGCAAAAGGGGATGCAACTCAATATTAGAAAGGTGTTCCTAATATTTTGTACCCTCAGCGTATATGGCTACCAATATTAGTTATTTCCTGTGTTAGCTGTTATCCTACCTGAAATATAATCTTGGGAGGGAAGAAAAATGGGCCACATTACTAGCTACGGCCGGTGACACAGCGATACAGCTGCCCAGTGAGAAAGAAAATGTGGTCTGACTGTATATTGTAAAATCCAATTGCGGGGGAAAACACAGCAACTGTTGTCACAGTCGAAGAGGTTCTCAGTTTTGTGTAGGTATAATGTTTGAGCTCAATAGCGACTATTTTACAACCAATATATTTGATATGGCTTTGAGATACAGAGCGCGCAAAATGCACGTCGGCCATTTTGCGATTGCATAGGCCTCATTAGGTAGTAGTCTAGGCTACAACTGCAAAGATATTTGGGACATTACATGTACTGTTAGATTAATGCATGGCTATTAGCAGTGGCTATTATTTTTAGAGTTAGCGATCTAGCGAATGTGTTTTGAGTTTCCACCTACTGAGGTGGTGAATTAGCCCCGAATAAAGTAGCCTTTGATATCAGTGCGCATAGATGCAAGCAAATTAATCTACTGAACAACAAAAACATCGGAACATTCTGGAGCCCTATTTTAACAGTAAAATATAACATTGTCAACTTACAATTCATGACAATCACTGGATTAGGTTGCACATTCAAATATTTTGAATCACACCATGTTAAATAAAACATTTGTTGAAAACCATCTCAGTAGTCTATTTCACTTCTTAATAAAGCACTGTGAATGACCTTCTAAGATGCCGGTTGAATGAAAATGTGACTTTCAGAAATAAGATTAGATTGTTTCCTCACAGCAAACAGAAGCAACCATCTAACTATACGCCACAACAACAACCACAAATGGTGCCACCAAATCATGGGTTGGGAAATGTTAGACTGGAGCCCTGCCAGGTCAGTAGATGGACCTTAAATTATCTCATGTCCTTGCACCCAAATCTCATAAACATTGGAAGGTTGCGAGTCGATTTACTCTTTGTTTGCCCTGTTTCTAAAGAAACATGTGTTTATTCACACAAACTCTGACACATTTATGAGATGCATTAAGACACGCCCATTCCCAGAAACTCATGCACTTCGACACACATATTTTCATGTGGTGATGCGTCTCTGCTGATGCGTCTCTGCTGATGCAGGTTTCATTGGCCCATGTGGGCCTGTGTGTGCTGGGGCCTGAGCTGATACAGTAATTAGAGACCCGTTTAATGAGCTGCACAGCCCCTGGTAAACACACACAGCACAGGCTTTTCAATTACTCTCTTTGTGGCTGCTCACACACACACCATCTCCATTATTACATACAAGTACACAAGTACAGCAGCACCAAATAAACTATTGAGCAATACATTAATTGGCTTAACTGAATACAAGCCCATATCTTTTGGGAAGTACTGTATGCATGTATGTAGAGTCATGTAGATTCAGGAGACAGGAACATCTCTTTTCTCTCCCACACAAACACATAGCCAATACTGTCTTTATCTCGGTCGCTCAGACTAAACACAGAGACATATCAGGGCTCCCGAGTCGTGCAGCGGTCTAAGGCATCACATCTCAGTGCCAGAGGAGTCACTATAGACCCTGGTTCGATTCCAGGGTGTATCCCAACCGGCCGGGATTGGGAGTCCCATAGGGCGGCGCACAATTGGCCCAGCGTTGTCCGGGTTAGGGTTGGGCCGGGGTAGGCCGTGATTGTAAATAAGAATTTGTTCTTAACTGACTTGCCTAGTTAAATAAAGGTTCAATAAAATAAAAAATAAATAAACATACAGACAGATAAATTCTCTCTTGGACCCCCTAATGGGAAGCTTAAGGTGTCCGGCACAGCTTTAACAGCTAGTAAAGGCTTTGCGGCCAATTCTATGCTGAGAGCTAGTCTTTCTACACGCATCATTCATGTTGTACAGCATAGGTAAGCATTGATTTCCCCTTTCTGGCATGAAAACGCATGTATGTGTGTGTAGATATTACCCCCTCGTCCCAATCCTGTGATGTCAGAGCGTTGCATGGGAGCGCCGTGTGAGAACAGTTCATCCTACAGGCCTTTGTTCTCTCACATAGCCCAGGCACACAGGGCCTAACTACCTGGAGCGTTGGGCCAGTAACTGAAAGGTTGCGGAATAGAATCCCCGAGCTAACAAGGTAAAAATCTGTCGTTCTGCCCCTGAGCAAGGCAGTTCCCCGGGCCAAGATGACGTGGATGTCGACTAAGGCAGCCCCCCGCACCTCTGATCCAGAGGGGTTGGGTTAAATGCGGAAGACACATTTCAGTTGTACAACTGACTACGTATCCCCCTTTTCACTGACTGACTCAACATAACCCAGACCGTACCCACAGACACAGACAGTGAGAATGGCTGACTGACAGAGAGAGATAGACAGACAAAGCTGGGGGAAAGACAGAGAGGATCATGGGAGCAGACAGACCGGCTAGAAAGACATAAGAGACAGATATGAGAGAGGCAGACTCGAGCATCACGTCGCTCTTCTGCTAATATGTACAGGAAGAGAAAGGTCGGGTGGATGTGCTGTGAATGTAAAGGCAAAGGGATCTCTCCCATTAAAAATAAAATCAACTAACAGACATTCCCCTTTCCCCCTGAGGGGAAGACCAAAGTTGGCCCAGGCCCTCTTCTACAACTGGAGGTTTTGATGATGCAGGCTCCCATCTGTACATGAAGGGACCCCGACCCCCCCCTGCTGGGCTAAACAAAGACCCAGCCACTATTGTTTGGGGAGCGTTTGAAGCGCACGGGGTCGATGACGAAGGGGGTGGGGAGAAGAGTGCTGCTTTGCTTTTGTGATGCTGTCCATTTCTCTGTCTCCATCCTTGCCCCTGACCAAACGCCATCTGTGGCAGGAGCAGGGAGGCAGGCAGGCAGGCAGGCAGACAGCAGGCCCTTTGTTAGTGCCCACAGAGTTCCAGCAAAACACAGCCGGCCAGGCTGACTACCCCCCCAGCCAAACCATCATGCTGCAGCCTCTTCATCAAGTCCAGAAAGGGCTCTTTTATTCAAAGGACATTGAGACTAATAGATTAAGCCTGGCTGGTAGTGACGCTGAGAGCAGGAGGAGACAGGAGGGTTGAATGAACTTGTAGTGTAATGTGAATAGGTAATGCCCCGTTCACACCTTCTCCAGTGGATGTGGTCTATCGTCTCGCAACAGACCGATGTAAATTAGCCTTAAGATAGGCTTGATATGTGACTAGGCAAGGCTTGATTTTAGTGGAAGTATGAACTAGACTTAACCAAACCACGACATTTAGCTCATACAATCCGCTTCTACCATCAGATAATTACCCCTCCGGTAGTGGCAGAATAAATCTTCACTTAGCCATAAGGCATTGAGGCGTGGGGTGCGCTCGGGCTGCAAAATGGCTGCCATTTATCACCAAGGTTAGGGTAGAACACCGTTGGTGGATGAAGAGGAGGCACAAAATGTCACCTTTTACTGGAACATTTCCTTTCAATTCAGTTTTTAGTGTAAATTCTTGTCTTAAAATGTATTATGCGACCATGGTACATTGTATGGAGCAAGAGAGCTTGGCTCCAATGAAATGTACCAACTCAGTCCGTTTGCCTTTCCTGCAAAGCAGCTTAACAAAGGAGACAGTATCGTATCAGTGGTTGGTTGACTGGGGCTGCTAGGCTAATTTGATGTGTATCTCCCGAATGCTAGCTGCTGATGGAGGGAGATGACCTGTGGGCAGTTGCTCCGCACACAGGGCCCTCTGCCGTTACCACAGCACACACATGGCTCCAAATTAAACACATTCTAAGCAATGTTCTCCTCAGCTAATCACATTCATTTGGACCGAGCTAAAAGTCCCTAATAGAATTCTGTCCTTAATAGAATTCTGTCCTTAATAGAATTATCAGCCGTCTGAAGCACACCAGGCATCAACAGAAACAGGGGGGTGACGGTGGGAACTCTTCTCGCCTAATATCGGCCTCCGTCATTTCATTTTGTGTACTGGATTAACCTTCTCACATGATCCTTTCTGTTACTTGAAACAAATTAGTAGACTAGCATGGATAAGTGTCAATGGACTAGCATGGATAAGTGTCAATGGACTAGCATGGATAAGGGTCAATGGACTAGCATGGATAAGGGTCAATGGACTAGCATGGATAAGGGTCAATGGACTAGCATGGATAAGGGTCAATTAATGCAAAAGTGGCATAGAATTTATAAATCAACCGTTTTGGAAACATAATATTGTCAATGGCAAAAAGACTGATATATGATTCACTTTAATGTTATTGTATGTTAACAACGAGCACGTAGACTTTATCAACAAAATATTTAACAACAGAACTCAGGTCTGTCTGACAGGCATGCATGTGTTCAGACTGTTTTTCCCCCAGACATGTTGAGGCAGACTAGGTAATCTACACAGAACCCCGAGGGGCGAAATGGGAGTTGGGATTTTCAGCCATCTGTGAGAATCCCAATCAGATTGCCAAGAGTGTGGCAGCTTCCTGAGTCAATATGTGCGCGCAAAATGGGAAAGTGTTAGCATTCTGGAGCCAGCGGAATGTGTATTTATACGTGTGAGTGTGGGAGTGGTGGGTTGTGCGATTTGGTCGGCTGGGAAAATCTAAGAGTGTTTACGTGTGTATATGGAGGGGGTGTTGGTGTGTGTGGGAGGTGGTACTGTAGTTGAGGGGACTATGGAGGGTGTTGGTGTGTGTGGGAGGTGGTACTGTAGTTGAGGGGACTATGGAGGGTGTTGGTGTGTGTGGGAGGTGGTACTGTAGTTGACGGGACTATGGAGGGTGTAGGTGTGTGTGGGAGGTGGTACTGTAGTTGACGGGACTATGGAGGGTGTTGGTGTGTGTGGGAGGTGGTACTGTAGTTGACGGGACTATGGAGGGTGTTGGTGTGTGTGGGAGGTGGTACTGTAGTTGACGGGACTATGGAGGGTGTTGGTGTGTGTGGGAGGTGGTACTGTAGTTGACGGGACTATGGAGGGTGTAGGTGTGTGTGGGAGGTGGTACTGTAGTTGACGGGACTATGGAGGGTGTTGGTGTGTGTGGGAGGTGGTACTGTAGTTGACGGGACTATGGAGGGTGTTGGTGTGTGTGGGAGGTGGTACTGTAGTTGAGGGGACTATGGAGGGTGTTGGTGTGTGTGGGAGGTGGTACTGTAGTTGAGGGGACTATGGAGGGTGTTGGTGTGTGTGGGAGGTGGTACTGTAGTTGAGGGGACTATGGAGGGTGTTGGTGTGTGTGGGAGGTGGTGTTGTAGTTGAGGGGACTATGGAGGGTGTTGGTACTGTAGTTGAGGGGACTATGGAGGGTGTTGGTACTGTAGTTGAGGGGACTATGGAGGGTGCTGGTGTCCAGTATAACCATACAACCAATGAAAACAAAAGAGGGTAAGTGATCACATGACAGAAAGTCAAGCTTCACCACTGTAGCCAAATTTCAACTGACAGTGAAATACTATAGTGCTCAGGAGTCACGACACAATCAAACAACCAAATGTTCATGTTCAAATATCCTATATCTACAGCATTTACCCCCATCCTATCATTGTTTTTTGTTGGAGGGAAAGTCTCTCTCGTTCTCCTGTATGTGCAGTGCAGTGTGTTGGTGCCCTTTGGGGTAGGGTGGAGTTGCATAGCGTAGAGTAGGGTCATGCAGCAGCATGTTGGCTCAAACATCTGGCCAGGTTGGGCCTCTGCTCTCCAGCCTCCCTCCAAGGTCAGGGCATCGGCTTACAGCTCACACATTGCCATGGGAAAACAAACTGGACTGCCGGCAAACTGTCAACAACATACTGCAAACACACACATACACCTTTGTGTCAGCTTGCCTTTCTCATTCTTTGTATGCATCTCACGTAAATACGACACACACACACACACACACACACACACACACACACACACACACACACACACACACACACACACACACACACACACACACACACACACACACACACACACACACACACACACACACACACACACAAGCTCCAACTCATGAGTTTTGCATGAACACATGGCCTAGGTCTATGTTGACAGCTCCTGCAAGGACCCAACCACTTAAGAACAATGGAAATAGCATTTTTCTTCTAATTATTTTACAACACTGTTGCTGTGCTGCTCTAAGTTGTGAAGCATTCTCAAAGTACTCTTGATTGTATTCTGTGGTGTGGTTTCATGCTCCAGCATTCCATCTTTAATGATTCTGTTTGAGAGTTCTGTCTGCTGAGGATTCCATCTGGGAGGTTTATCTATGGAGTATATTATATACAGGGTTCTGTCATCAGGGGTTCTGTCATCAGGGGTTGACCCCGTTTAGTTGACAGGTCGATTGTTTGGTCGATATATATTTTTTAAATGTTATGGCGCACGAGCCACCGGTCTGATTCACGCCTGTCTCAGTGGACTAGTCCATTGCTGAGGCCGCGGGGATGATCCTGTGAAAAAGAAAAAAATGCCTGCCTGATTACTCATCTCTTGCGCAATTAGCCTACGGCTGTGTCTGTCTGTACAGAGCTCGCTGGCACAGGAAACTGAGGGCTCAGACCATTTTACACAATGGTGCTAGAGTGAACCTCCGGCTGTATCCAGGTTAATAGTTGATACAATGTTTCAAGTTCCTTGCTGACTGGCCATGCATAGCCAAAGTGATTCATAGGATATTTATTTTTATGAGGATATTTTCTACCTGCAAGCTGCAATGTTTTTGTTGGCTTTATGTAGGCTATTTTTACATATTGGTAATGGCAATAAGTTACTTTTAGAGTTGTATCATTGTCATTGAGATATAATTTGTATTAACCACATGACATTGATTTCGCGATATGAAGACTTTTTTTTATAATGAAATGAAACTGTTCCAAAATTTGCATATGAAATCATAACTAGCACGCGGATCAGTAGAAATGGTACAATAACATGGCATTCCAAATGGAAAAGGTTGCTGACCTCTGGTGTATCAGAATCCACGAAGGCTAGCAGCAGCGGGGAACTGTGTTTTTTCTTCTGGTTAGGTTGTATTGGTTTCTGGCTCCCTCTTTAGTCATGTGTGTGTCTTCATTTTTACATTTCAGTGCTTAAAGCATCAATCAAAATTGCCTACATACTGTATAATAGATTTTATTCAAACATAAACTACAGTGCATTCGAAAAGTATTCAGACCCCTTGACCTTTTCCTAATTTTTTGTTACAGGCTTATTCAAAAAAAAATATATATATTGTATTGTTCCTTAAGCTACACACAATACCCCATAATGACAAAACAGGTTTTAAGAAATGTTTGTAAATATATTAAAAATAAAATAAACAGTACCTTATTTACATAAGTCTTCAGACCCTTTACTCAGTACTTTGTTGAAGCACCTTTGGCAGCGATTACACTCTCGAGTCTTCTTGGGTATGACGCTACAAGCTTGGCACACCTGTATTTGGAGAGTTTCTCCAAATCTTCTCTGCAGATCCTTTCAAACTCGGTCAGGCTGGATGGGGAGCGTCGCTGCCACAGCTATTTTCAGGTCTCTCCAGAGATGTTCGATCGGGTTCAAGTCCGGGCTCTGGCTGGGCCACTCAAGGACATTCAGAGACTTGTCCCGAAGCCACTCCTGCGTTGTCTTGGCTGTGTACTTAGGGTCGTTGTCCTGTTGGAAGGTGAACCTTCACCCCAGTCTGAGGTCCTGAGCACTCTGGAGCAGGTTTTCATCAAGGATCTCCCTGTACTTTGCTCCATTCATCTTTCCCTCGGTCCTGACTAGTCTACCAGTCCCTGCCGCTGAAAAACATCCCCACAGCATGATGCTGTCACCACCATGACTCTCCGTAGGGATGGTGCCTGTTTTCCTCCAGGTGTGATGCTTGGCATTCAGGCAAAAGATTTCAATCTTGGTTTCATCAGACCAGATAATCTTTTTTTTTTTCATGGTCTGAGATTCTTTAAGTGCCTTTTGGCAAACTCCAAGCGGGCTGTCATGTGCCTTTTACTGAGGAGTGGCTTCCATCTGGCCACTCTACCATAAAAGGCCTGATTGTTGGAGTGCTGCAGAGATGGTTGTCCTTCTGGAAGGTTCTCCCAGCTCCAGAGAGGAAATCTGGAGCTCTGTCAGTGACCATTGGGTTCTTGGTCACCTCCCTGACCAAGGCCCTTCTCACCCGATTGCTCAATTTGCCCAGGCAGCCAGCTCTAGGAAGAGTATTGGTGGTCCCAAACTTCTTCCATTTAAGAATGATGGAGGCCACTGTGTTCTTGGGGACCTTCAATGCTGCAGAAAGTTTTTGGTACCCTTCCCCAAATCTGTGCCTCGACACAATCCCGTCTCGGAGCTCTATGGACAATTCCTTCGACCTTGTGGCTTTGTTTTTGCTCTAACATGCGCTGTCAACTGTGGGACCTTATATAGACAGGTGTGTGCCTTTCCAAATCATGTCCAATCAATTGAATTTACCACAGGTGGACTCCAATCAAGTTGTAGAAACATCAAGGATGATCAATGGAAAACGGGATGCACCTGAGCTCAATTGAGTCTCATAGCAAAGGGTCTGAATACATTTTTTTATTTAAGTAGGCAAGTCCGTTAAGAACAAATTCTTATTTACAATGACGGCCTACACCGGCCAAACCGGACGACCCTGAGCCAATTGTGCGCCCCGCCCTAAGTTACAGTACCAGTCAAAAGTTTGGACACACCTACTCTTTCAAGGGTTTTTCTTTATTTTACTATTTTCTACATTGTAGAAAAATAGTGAAGACATCAAAACTATGAAATAACACAGAATCATGTAGTTTAAAAAAAAGTGTTAAACAAATACCCACCCTTTGCCTTGATGACAGCTTTGCATTCTCTCAACCAGCTTCACAAGTCTTGAAGGAGTTCTGAGCACTTGTTGGCTGCTTTTTCTTCACTCTGCGGTCCAACTCATCCCAAACCATCTCAATTGGGTTGAGGTTGGGTGATTGTGGAGGCCAGGTCATCTGATGCAGCACTCCATCACTCTCCTTCTTGGTCAAATAGCCCTTAGACTGGAGGTGTGTTGGGACATTGTTGTGTTGAAAACCAAATGATAATCCCACTAAGTGCAAACCAGATGGGATGGCGTATCGCTGCAGAATGCTGTGGTAGCCATGCTGTGCCTTGAATAATAAATAGATCACTGACAGGGTCACCAGCAAAGCACCATTACACCTCTTCCATGGTGAGAACCACACGTGGAGATAATTCGTTCACCTACTCTGCATCTCACAAAGACACGGCGGTTGGAACAAAAAATCTCAAATTTCCACCTGTCTAATGTCCATTTCTCGTGTTTCCTGGCCCAAGCTCAATGACGTGAAAGCTTAAGAATGCCGCTAAGTTTAGACCTTTGTCTCCGGAGTACACATCTTCGTCTTCTGAATACAAACCAAGTAAAAACGTCACTTTAGGTCTTCTTGCTCTCCTTGAGGATCTCGAAATGGAGTAGGTTGGCAGTGGTGAGCACTCTGAAGTTGAGCCAGACCAGGACGAAGTGGGTCTACCTGCGGCGACAGGTGTGGTAGAATCCTACCAGAGAAGAGTTTGACCCGGTGGGAGTGATATTTTTGGGAAGAGTGGATTCCTGCTTTTTGGCCGACACAAAACAGCTCAGACGTGAAATGGTAGGCCACACAAGCTCAGAACGGGACCGCCAAGTGCTGAAACGCGTAAAAATTCTATCCTCGGTTGCAACACTCCCTACTGAGTTCCAAACTGCCTCTGGAAGCAAGCTTCATGAAATGGGTTTCCAAGGCCGAGCAGCCGCACATAAGCCAAAGATCACCATGCGCATTGCCAAGCGTCGGCTGGAGTGGGTGTAAAGCTCACTGCCATTGGGCTCTGGAACAGTGGAAACGCCTTCTATGGAGTGATGAATCACAAATCTGGGTTTGGCGGATGCCAGGAGAACTCTACCTGCCCGAATGCATAGTGCCAACTGTAAAGTTTGGTGGAGGAGGAATAATGGTCTGGGGCTGTTTTTCGTGGTTTGGGCTAGGCCCCTTAGTTCTAGTGAAGGAAAATATTAATGCTACATCATACAACACAGAATCATCTGGCATATCGTGATATGTTAATATATCCATGTTTTATGCGTTGTCCACACTCTCGTCCTCATAAGAACATCCTTGGAGAATGCACTCAGAGCATGGAGCACGGTAATATGCATATTGAGAAACTGCTAGAGTTTCTACCTGATAAGGTCAGGTTAGGTTATATTTGCTATTCTGTGAGGCCCTATATTCAAATGAAAGTGTCACATGCACTGAGTACAACAAGTGCAGACCTTACTGTGAAATGCATACTTACAAGCCCTTAAACCAACAATGCAGTTCAAGAAATAGAGTAAAGAAAATATTTGCTAAATAAAAAAATAACACAATAAGATTACATCCCTTTTACATGGGAAATGCCCTGGTGCCCATGTGTCCTTTTACATGGGAAATGCCCTGGTGCTCATGTGTCCTTCTACATGGAAATGACCATGAACAGATCCTCCATGAAGAAGAGAATCTTACCAAAGTGCCTGCCCTGGTTCGTCCAACCATCTATCTGTAATGTGTTTTTCTGAACTAATGACAATTATTTTCATGTCATGACTGTCAGTGTCATGTGCAAGAATTGTCTACTGACTTACAGTATCCTGGATAAAGAAATCACATTCATTAAAACCTTCTCTTTACATGATCCGTCTGTCAACTGCTATTCAAAGTACTACTGACTCAATCGTCCTAAAACTAAAATAGAGAGGTTTCTTTTTCTGAACCAGAAGTCATGTACTTGGACTTAAAACCAGCGTAGAAATAGAACACATTCATGCAACTGACGCATTTCTCCTTTCATCCCAACAGTGTTCTTTGAACAGGACTATCTCCATCTGCCAGTCGAGATTTAATGGAGGATTTGATAATGCCAGCTTAAACAATGTATGCCTTCCATTTCTTCTCTCTCAAAGATGACAAAGTCATCATCAAGAGGAATCCCTTGTGGAAAATGGCAAAAAAAATGGCAGAGCCTACTCCTTTCACACAAAAGCCTTTTTCACCACTGTTCACCTATCCTCACATTATACACTACAAGGTGTTACAATCATGTGTGAATGGAAATGCACCTTCTATAAAACAAAACAGCCCTCTTTATCCATCTGAAAGGCACTGCTTGTCCTCACTTCCTTTAGCAGAACTAATCTACAGCAAATATATCCTTTTGTAGAGGAGAGAAAAGGGTGAATGTAGCAGCACTGACCAAACACACCACACCCATAGCAGTATAATCAGCCAATTGTCTTCTTGCCTTATATACTGTCTGCAACAATACTCTAAATTACTATCAACACTGCATGCATTCAATCTCAACATGGACGGCATATCTCTCTTCTTTCACAGGTCCTCACTATCCTTACACTTAAATAACTTGTCAAGTAACTTCTCACTGGCAGGTCTTGCCTTTGATGGGAACATTACATCCTACCTGATAAGACAATAAGCCTGGTCTGTCACCACTACACACACACACACACACACACACAGCTATGCCAGAAATAGTGCACACAAACTTCCTGTATTCACAGCTTCTCATGACTCGGTATGATGCTTTAAAAAATAAAAAATTAACACATCGCTCTGGTATTCTTCTCCAGTGATAGACCATAGCAACGTATACACTTAACACTTATTATTATGTGCTGAAACCAACTCACACGGTCATCATGTCACAAGATTGAAGTCAGTCAGATCATTTGTAGAACTGATAAACTGTGAAGTTAGTATGTTTGTTTTTAGCAGCTAACGAATACATCTCGTTCCAAAAATAGACCAACAAGTGTCTCGTTAGCTGGCTGAAGGAACATTCCATGTATAATTCAAACAGAGCACTTCAAAGTAGGCTAGAATAAATGAACATCTCTGATGCAGTCTAGTAGGCATACTGTAGGTCTCTCCTATCTACACTGAAAAAAAAAAAATATATATATATATAAATAAAAGGCAACATGTAAAGTGTTGGTCCCATGTTTCATGAGCTAAAATATATATATTTTTTTAAATCACAGAAATTTTTCGGACACACAAAAAGCTTATTTCTCTCTAATTGTGCACACATTTGTTTACATCCCTGTTAGTGAGTCATCCTTTCCCCTACATAATCCATCCACCTGACAGGTGTAGCATATCAATAAAATGATTAAACAGCATGATCATTACACAGGTGCACCTTGTGCTGGAGACAATAAAAGGCCACTCTAAAATGTGCAGTTGTCACAACACAATGCCACAGATCTCAAGTTGAGGGAGCGTGCAATTGGAATGCTGACTGCAGGAATGTCCACTAAAGCTGTTGCCAGAGAATTGAATGTTAATTTCTCTACCATAAGCCGCCTCCAACGTTGTTTTAGAGAATTTGGCAGTACGTCCAACCGGCCTCACAACTGCAGACCATGTGAATTGGGTCGTGTGTGTGAGTGGTTTGCTGATGTCAACGTTGTGAACAGAGTGCCCCATGGTGGCGGTGGGGTTATGGTATGGGCAGGCATAAACTACGGACAACGAACACAATTGCATTCTATCTATGGCAATTTGAATGCAGAGATAACGCGACGAGATCCTGAGGCTCATTGTCGTCCCATTCATCTGCACGGCCCCATGTCGCAAGGATCTGTAAAAAATTCCAGGAAGCTGAAAATGTCACAGTTCTTCCATGGCCTGCATACTCACCATACATGTCACCCATTGAGTATGTTTGGGATGGTCTGGATCGACAGCGTGTTCCAGTTCCTGCCAATATCCAGCAACTTTGCACAGCCATTGACGAGGAGTGGGACAAAATTCCACAGGCCACAATCAACAGCCTAATCAACTTTATGAGAAGGAGATGTGTCACACTCCACGAGGCAAAAGGTGGTCAAACCAGATACTGACTGGTTTTCTGATTCAGGCCCCTACTTTTTTTAAGGTATCTGTGACCAACAGATGCATATCTGTATTCGCAGTCATGTGAAATTCATAGATTAGTGCCTAATATATTTCAATTGACTGATTTCCTTATATAAACTGTAACTTAGTAAAATCTTTGAAATTCTTGCATGTTGCATTTCATTTATATTTTTGTTCAGTATAAGTAGAGGGGATTCTTGCATATAGGACACACTTCTTTACCTAAATGTACACAATAAATCACAACCCACTGGGCACAGACCTCAATTCAACGTTTATTCCACGTTGGTTCAACAGAAACCAGTATGTGCCCAGTGGGAACAAACTTTATTTCTCTGTATTCATTTTAACTAAGGCCTTTGTGAAACCTGATTTAAATAATTTCCCTAACATCACAGGCTAGGAGCTATTTTCAATCTGAACAAGAGGCTGCTGACTAGGCTGGTGTTTGCCATTTCCCCTTCACTTGTTATGAGACATCAGGCACACTGCCCTGTGTGAACGTCTCAGTGTTTGTATTTGTCAACTAGCCCACCCGAGTAGCCTACATTGCCCACCAAGACCATGCAATGACATAATTATAGACACCCAAACAACAAATACAAACACACAGAAACACAAACCAACTCATATACAGTCACTTCCTCTTGAGTTAGTTACCCCGGGTTTGCAAAAGGAAGACTCTGTTCCTCTGAAACTAGTGACTTGTTTGGAAACAGTGGGTGTGTTAATTCAGGAGCTGACAGGGGGTTGACAGAAACAACAGCTAGTTTTGTTTTAACACATGGGCACTAACTCCATCAGAGGCCTTGACGGCAGACGACTGCAACCAAAACAGACAACTTCACATACACGCACATTATGAATAGCCCTTTAGAATCATTGTCATACTAGATCACTGTCTTATTCACAGAATAATTGACAGATTAAGCCCACTACAGTACTGTACACCAGGAGAGTCATACACCCCCAAAGTCTGAGGGGGCACAAATTACGTGAGGAAGGATTTGGGTGGACCGGAGGTGGCGTAAGTTGGAGAAGTGAAAAAAATTCAGGCACATGAAACTACTTTTTCCTACAATCTAGAGCCATAATCATTATGCTTAATTGATGTCAACAATAATGTATCTGCATGCTCCTGACTGGTGCTACTTTTTAAAAAATAAACTAAATATGCATCTCTGCTCAAATCTTGGTAAAAGATTGAAAGGAATGTGAGTCTTATTCAGTACATTCAGTAATTGCTTGATTTTCTGAAGTCTACCAACGGTGTCAGCCGGCTTTTTTTAATTTCACCTTTATTTAACCAGGTAGGCCAGTTGAGAACAAGTTCTCATTTACAACTGCGACCTGGCCAAGATAAAGCAAAGCAGTGCGACACAAACAACAACACAGAGTTACACATGGAATAAACAAACATACAGTCAATAATACAATAGAAAAAGTATATATACAGTGTGTGCAAATGAGGTAGGATAAGGGAGGTAAGGCAATAAATAGGCCATAGTGGCGAAATAATTACAATATAACAATTAAACAATGGAGTGATAGATGTGCAGAAGATGAGCGTGCAAGTAGAGATACTGGGGTGCAAAGGAGAAAAATAAATAAAATAAATAACAGTATGGGGATGAGGTAGTTGGTTCGGCTATTTACAGGTGCAGTGATCTTTGAGCTGCTCTGACAGCTGGTGCTTAAAGCTAGTTAGGGAGATATGAGTCACCAGCTTCAGTGATTGTTTTGCAGGCTTGCCAGCTAAGATGGCGCCGGAGGTGAATGTTAACATTTTACATGTTCCTATCCAATTGTGTTTTTTGTTTGTTTCTTTGCGATGTTTGTAACGTATTTTGTACATGTTGCTGATACGGTCTCTTATGACCGAAAATAACTTCTGGACATCAGAACTGCGATTACTCACCACGAACTGGCAGAATCCTTTTTTTCCTTTAACGAGTCCGACGAGCCCAACCTGAATGACATACTGCTTTCCCAGGAACAGGCCCAGATCTCCGTCATTTGCGTGAAGAGAAGTCGGAGAAAAAGGGGCCGGTGGGCGGGCTGCCTTCTGAGAATTCGTAGGCGATCGAATAAACCCCCACTGCCTTCCATTCTGCTAGCAAACGTGCAATCTTTGGAAAATAAAATCGATGACCTACGTGGAAGATTAAACTCCCAACAGGACATTCAAAACTGTAATATCTTGTCCTTCACGGATTCATGGCTGAACGACGACATTATCAACATACAGCTGGCTGGTTATATGCTGTATCGGCAGAATAGAACAGCAGCATCTGGTAAGACAAGGGGTGGGGGACTATGTATTTTTGTAAATAAACAGCTGGTGCACAATATCTAAGGAAGTCTCAAGGTTTTGCTCACCTGAGTTAGAGTATCTCATGATAAGCTGTAGACCACACTATCTACCTAGAGAGTTTTCATCTGTATTTTTCGTAGCTGTCTACATACCACCACAGACTGATGATGGCACTATGACTGCACTCAATTTGTATTCAGCCACAAGCAAACAGGAAAACGTTCACCCAGAGGCGGCGCTCCTAGTGGCCGGAGACTTTAATGCAGGGAAACATAAATCGGTCTTATCAAATTTCTATCAGCATGTTAAAGGTGAAACCAGAGGGAAAAAAACTCTGGACCACCTTTACTCCACACACAGAGATGCATACAAAGCTCTCCCTCGCCCTCCATTTGGCAAATCTGACCATAATTCTATCCTCCTGATTCCTGCTAACAAGCAAAAATTAAAGCAGGAAGCACCAATAACTCGAACAATAAAAAAAGTGGTCAGATGAAGCAGATGCTAAGCTACAGGACTGTTTTGTTTTGCTAGCACAGACTGGAATATGTTCCGTGATTCCTCCGATGGCATTGAGGAGTACACTACATCAGTCATTGGCTTCATCAATAAGTGCATCGATGATGTCATCCCCACAGTGACCGTGCGTACATACCCCAACTAGAAGACATGGATTACAGGCAACATCCGCACAGAGCTAAAGGCTAGAGCTGACTCTTTCAAGAAGCGGGACTCTAACCTGGAAGCTTATAAGAAATCCCGCTATGCCCTCAGACGAACCATCAAACAGGCAAAGCATCAATACAGGACTAAGATCGAATCATACTACACCGGCTCTGGTGTTCGTTGGATGTGGCAGGGCTTGCAAACCATTACAGACTACAAAGGGAAGCACAGCCGAGAGCTGCCCAGTGACACGAGCCTACCAGACGAGCTAAATGACTTCTACGCTCGTTTCGAGGCAAATAACACTGAAACATGCATGAGAGCACAAGCTGTTCCAGAAGACTCTGTGATCACGCTCTCCGCAGCCGATGTGAGTAAGTCCTTTAAACAGGTCAACATTCACACAAGGCCGCAGGGCCAGACGAATTACCAGGACGTGTACTCCGAGCATGCGCTGACCAACTGGCCAGTGTCTTCACTGACATTTTCAACCTCTCCCTGTCTGAGTCTGTAATACCAACATGTTTTAAGCAGACCACCATAGTCCCTGTGCCCAAGAACACTAAGGTAACCTGCCTAAATGACTACCGACCCGTAGCACTCACATCTGTAGCCATGAAGTGCTTTAAAAGGCTGGTCATGGCTCACATCAACACCATTATCCCAGAAACCCTAGACCCACTCCAATTTGCATAGCGCCCTAACAGATCCACAGATGATCTCTATTGGGCACTCCACACTGCCCATTCCCACCTGGACAAAAGGAATAAGCTATGTGAGAATGCTATTCATTGACTACAGCTCAGCATTCAACACCATAGTGCCCTCATCAATAAGCTAAGGACCCTGGGACTAAACACCTCCCTCTGCAACTGGATCCTGGACTTCCTAACGGGCTACCCCCAGGTGGTAAGGTTAGGTAACAACACATCCGCCACACTGATCCTCAACACAGGGGCCTCTCAGGGGTGCGTGCTCAGTCCCCTTCTGTACTCCCTGTTTACTCATGACTGCATGGCCAGGCACGACTCCAACACCATCATCAAGTTTGCCGATGACACAACAGTGGTAGGCCTGATCACCGACAACGACAAGACAGCCTATGGGGAGGAGGTCAGAGACCTGGCCATGTGGTGCAAGGAAAACAACCTCTCCCTCAACGTGATCAAGACAAAGGAGATGATTGTGGACTACAGGAAAAAGAGGACCGAGCACACCCCCTTCTCATCAACGGGGCTGTAGTGGAGCCGGTTGAGAGCTTCAAGTTCCTTGGTGTCCACATCACCAACAAACTAACATGGTCCAAGCACACCAAGACAGTCGTGAAGAGGGTATGACAACACCTATTCCCCCTCAAGAGACTGAAAAGATTTGGCATGGGTCCTCAGATCCTCAAAAGGTTCTACCGCTGCACCATCCTGACTGCTTGCATCACTGCCTGGTATGGCAACTGCTCGGCCTCCGACCGCAAGGCACTACAGAGGTTAGTGCGTACGGCCCAGTACATCACTGGGGCAAAGCTACCTGCCATCCAGGACCTCTACACCAGGCGGTGTCAGAGGAAGGCCCTAGAAATTGTCCAGCCAAGTAATAACAAGCATGGAGCTCAGTATGTTGAACTGCATTCTGCCTCTCATCACCACCATCAATGATTCCACCACCTGGCTTCAGAGGCCACACAATCAGGCACCACGTGTGTAACGGATGTGAAATGGCTAGCTAGTTAGCGGGTACGCGCTAGTAGCGTTTCAATCAGTTACGTCACTTGCTCTGAAACCTAGATGTAGTGTTGCCCCTTGCTCTGCTTTTGTGGAGCGATGGGTAACGACGCTTCGTGGGTGTCAGTTGTTGATGTGTGCAGAGGTTCCCTGGTTCGCGCCCGGGTCGGGGCGAGGGGACGGTCTAAAGTTACACTGTTACATTGGTGCCGTGACACGGATCACTGGTTGCTGCGGAAAAGGAGGAGGTTGAAAGGGGGGTGAGTGTAACGGATGTGAAATGGCTAGCTAGTTAGCGGGTACGCGCTAGTAGCGTTTCAATCAGTTACGTCACTTGCTCTGAAACCTAGATGTAGTGTTGCCCCTTGCTCTGCAAGGGCCGTGGCTTTTGTGGAGCGATGGGTAACGACGCTTCGTGGGTGTCAGTTGTTGATGTGTGCAGAGGTTCCCTGGTTCGCGCCCGGGTCGGGGCGAGGGGACGGTCTAAAGTTATACTGTTACACGTGCATGATGTACAGTTGGCTATTATAGACCCTGCAGTGTGGGAAACCAGCAGCATCATTTCATAAGACAAATTCATGCTTCATTCTGCCAAAACATACACAGGCTATTGATAGTGTATAGTATAGGCCTGCTATGTGTTCAACCACATGAATAGCCTACATTGTACTCTCAAATCGACATATGATATTTGACCTCTTGAGAATAAAATATACATTTACTAATTTCATATCTGTTCACTTAAAATTAAGCTACTAGAATTATGATTCAACAGAAATTAAACGAATGTGTCTGTTCAATCCAAATCGATCTCGTACATCCCTAAGGGGGTAATGCGCCTATACACCCATCATTGGGGCTATGGAGACGGCGTATCTTTTGTCTTCGTCTGCCGGAGACAAAATAGCCTTTCAGTGAACATGCATAAATATTCATTGGGTAAGGTTTTACGATTCATCTTCCCATTCGCTAATAATTTGCTTCACCTAGCCAGGCTACTCACCATCTAAATGTAGGTTAATGTAAAGCCGCTCTATCGCTCTGACTGGGTTGCGCTTGTCATTTCATTCATGCATATGGTATCAACAAGGGAGCGATTGGGGAGTAAACGACCAAAACATCTAAACAAGCCGTTGCCGCGGCATTGCAATCACAATTGTAGATAACGTGAATACTATGGCACATTTTTACACATTCAGCTCAGCCATTCTATTCCTTGCGAAGACACCACGATAAGAAAGCCAATGCAACACTGTGTCTATTGCACTATTAATCAAACATAGCTGTTTGTGAAAATAGCCCATGGTAGGCTAATATAATAGTGCGCACCACGTTCAATTGTATACATATTTTGCTACATTGTTGCATGGCACGCCTATTTGTTCAACCAGCTGAAGCCAGCGGGTCTCAGGAGCAGCCAGCATTTCGGAAACCCACCTGCCTGCGTTGTATCAGTAAGATCATAGCACAGTCCAGGGTAGTCTCTCAGCTTCCTCCCGCTAAGATTCAACGTCCCTGAGCACACAGCATCCTCCAGAGCGCGGTCTAAACTCCGGGCCGTGTGGAGCTGATGCTGGTTGATCCCCGGGTTCCAGTGAGGTCCGTTGGATAAGTGATGGTTTGAAAGAGCCGTTACAGCTCCCACACCTCCCTGACTCGACGCCATTTTCATAAGAGGAATTATTCTTACAATAATAACAAGCGGTAGTTTCTCTGCCCATGCGCACAAAGTAGAGACTCCGGGGACTTTAGGCTAGACGTTAGGGGAAGGGCTTCTGAGAGGGCGTGGGCTCGGTTTAGCGCCGATGCTAAATTCGTTTTTTACTGGATATTTGGTGGATATTCGGTTTTC
Source organism: Salvelinus namaycush (assembly GCF_016432855.1). Taxonomy (NCBI): domain Eukaryota; kingdom Metazoa; phylum Chordata; class Actinopteri; order Salmoniformes; family Salmonidae; genus Salvelinus; species Salvelinus namaycush. The sequence continues at coordinate 42,632,181 of NC_052318.1, read as the reverse complement.
TCTCATAAATAGCTATTGAACCAAGCATGCCATAACTTTGAATAATGTATATTCTGAAACAGGGTTGGAGGGATAAAAATCCACACTTTTTTTGTTTTTGTTTTAAATAATAGGATTTAATATTTCAATCTTGAATAGCTCTTACACAAAGCATGCCATGACTATGAAAAATATATATTCTGAGCAAGGGGAGGTTGAACAAAAATGGTCTATGTGCTTATGTATAATTGGTTATTTGATTCAAAAGATGACTTGGAAAAAACGGAAAACGGCAAATATTTTGTTTTTTGTTTCTGCATTTGAAAAACGAAAATCGGAAATCGACTGGATTTCTCATTTATTGTGTCAAAATTATTATTATTATTAACCCTGCATTCTAATTTTTTATATAAATGCCCCTAAAATAGTCTAGTATTTACAGTAGTGATGGACAGCTGGACAGCATTCTGTTTTTCACAAGTGTAGCAGGCTGTGAGTTCTGCAAACACCGTTTCCAGGATGGGCTATTAGCACAACAATAGACTCTTCAACCTTTACAAAAGGATAGTGTAATAGCTCGGCTACTGTAGGTGTGAAAAAAATCCCCCAAATTTGAAATGTATTAAGTACTCTAAAGTTTTACATTTATAACTAGTAACCTCATGCAACCGCAAAATGTCGGATCAAGCATATACTGTACAGAATTTATGCTTTCATTAATAAAATGATAAAAATACTCTTTCAAAATGCAGATGTTTATTTCAACAATCAGCAGGACAATAGGGAATAAATATCACTGAATGACAGAGCATGGGGACTGGTCTTGGGCAAGCCAGTTAAGAACAAATTCTTATTTACAATGATGGCCTACCTGGACAACACTGGGCCAATTGTGCTCCACCTTATGGGACTCCCAATCATAGCTGGATGTGATGCAGCCTGGATTCGAACCAGGGACTGCAGTGATGCCTCTTGCACTGAGATGCAGTGCATTAGACCGCTGCGCCACTGATAGTCAATCAGATTTTTATTTGGAAATGTTAGGATTATTTTGCTCTTCACTTGCAGTCCCTTAGTAGCTAAGGCCTACTTCCGACCGGTCCCGTTGTACAGCGCCATATTGTCCTAACTGAAACCCTTAAATCGCTTTAGCCGTCATTGTAAAATTAATCAGCTGATGCATTGGTCCAGACCCAGCTGGTATTGGAGGAGAGTCTCTCGTCATTGGTGGAGAGTCAGGCGGTATTGGCAGAGAGTCAAGCGGAGAATGACACGTTGAAGAGGGTGAGGAACGAGATGGAGTCACCATCCATGCCAGGCACACCTGTGAGCTCTGGAACTCCACCTCCTTTTTTGTGGACTCCTTGATGAAAATACCTGTCTATTTGTGGAAAAATCACCCTGATTAACTCTTTAGTCAAATCACAGTTGACCTATTTGCTTATGGTTTTGCCTACACCTAGCGATCTGTTTAAATTATATGAGCAAATTTAATTTTTTTTACATTTTGGAATGGCAAGCCAGACAAAATTAAAAGGGCCTATTGTCTCACCCCAAGTTCAAGAATGGCCTTTTTCCCTTTATTCAGATTACAACCGCTCACTTTCGGTTATTTGAAAACGAAATCATCTCCAAAATATCGTTATTTTTTAAACCATAGAAGTTGGTTGCAATTTCAGTTCGATCCACTAGAAAAGACAAAACAAATAATTCAACAAATATTGTGGTTAAATTCAAATATACTAATTGATTAAAAAAATGTTATCAATTGGAAGCTTTATCAAGTGAAAGGGGGAAAAAGTAAGGAACGTGTCGGTCGGCCCTGCATTAAAGACCAAGATTGGTTAAAGAAAATGGTTATAAAATAAAAATATATACAGTTGAAGTTGGAGGTTTACATACACTTAGGTTGGAGTCATAAAAACTCGTTTTTCAACAACTCCACAAATTTCTTGTCAACAAACTATAGTTTTGGCAAGTCAGTTAGGACATCTACTTTGTGCATGACACAAGTACTTTTTCCAACAATTGTTTACACACAGATTATTTCACTTATAATTCACTGTATCACAATTCCAGTGGGTCAGAAGTTTACATACACTAAGTTGACTGTGCCTTTAAACAGCTTGGAAATTCCAGAAAATTATGTCATGGCTTTAGAAGCTTCTGATAGGCTAATTGACATAATTTGAGTCAATTGGAGGTGTACCTGTGGATGTATTTCAAGGCCTACCTTCAAATTCAGTGCCTCTTTGCTTGACATCATGGGAAAATCAAAAGAAATCAGCCAAGACCTCAGAAAAGAAATTGTAGACCTCCACAAGTCTGGTTCATCCTGGTCTCCTAGAGATGAACGTACTTTGGTGTAAAAATTGCAAATCAATAGCAGAACAACAGCAAAGGACCTTGTGAAGGTGCTGGAGGAAAGAGGTACAAAAGTATCTATATCCACAGTAAAACGAGTCCTATATCGACATAACCTGAAAGGCCGCTCAGCAAGGAAGAAGCCACGGCTCCAAAACCGTCATATAAAATCCAGACTACGGTTTGCAACTGCACATGGGGACAAAGATAATACTTTTTGGAGAAATGTCCTCTGGTCTGATGAAACAAAAATAGAACTGTTTGGCTATAATGACCATCGTTATGTTTGGAGGAAAAAGGGGGAGGCTTGCAAGCCGAAGAACACCATCCCAACCGTGAAGCATGGGGTGGCAGCATCATGGTATGGGGGTGCTTTGCTGCAGGAGGGACTGGTGCACTTCACAAAATAGATGGCATCATGAGGAAAGCAAATGATGTGGATATATTGAAGCAGCATCTCAAGACATCAGTCAGGAAGTTAAAGCTTGGTCGCAAATGGGTCTTCCAAATGGACAATGACCCCAAGCATACTTCCAAAGTTGTGGAAAATGACTTAAGGACAACAAAGTCAAGGTATTGGAGTGGCCATCACAAAGCCCTGACCTCATCCTATAGAAAATTTGTGGGCAGAAATGAAAAAGCGTATGTGAGAGCAAGGAGGCCTACAAACCTGACTCGGTTACACCAGCTCTGTCAGGAGGAATGGGCCAAAATTCTCCCAACTTATTGTGGAAGCTTATGGAAGGCTACCCGAAACATTTGCCCCAAGTTAAACTATTTATTAAAGGCAATACTACCAAATACTAATTGAGTGTATGTAAACTTCTGACCCACTGGGAATGTGATGAAAGGAATAAAAGCTGAAATAAATCATTCTCTCAACTATTATTCTGACATTTCACATTCTTAAAATAAAGTGGTGAGGAATTGTGAAAAACTGAGTTTAAATGCAACTTCTGACTTCAACTGTACAAGTTTCATTTAAGGACCAAAAAATTGACAGCTGTGCCATAGAGATGGCAAAATAGTTGGGAAGAGATTTTCGATGTACCGATTCACCTGCACATGCCATATAGATTGCATAACACGTGGTTTATGAATTGACACGCAATTTTCCGTTCATCCTGGTCATGGTGCTACAGTATGTTGTTACAGTATAATCAAAGTGAGGACAATCGGCGATCTTCTGTATACTTATGGCCTATTGTAAACTGGAGTCACATCTTTCCAGTACTCCTCACCCTGCCCCAAACTCCACCCTTAACACAGTTACCATTAAAAAATGAGCTATTTATCTTTAAAAAAAAAAGACTTTGCCACCAAAGAGAACAGACGAAATAGACATAGCTTTCATCAAGCCAGCTTCTTTCTATGCCGCTACCCGTTCCAGGGTTAGGACTGCAACCACCAGAGGACTTGAAAATGAGATTGTGATCTCTGCAAACAACGTTTCCACTCCGAGAATGAGAATGGTAAATGACTGTAATTAATACATTAATTTAAAACATTGGAATAGAAAAGAAGCCGTCCACCCATGATGGGCTATTAGCAGGACAATAGCCTCTTGCCAATAAGGAGGGTAGGGGGGAGCATTGTTTAAAGACACTGCACATTTGTCATGCCCTGACCATAGATTGCTTTGTATGTTTCTATTTTTTGTTTGGTCAGGGTGTGATGTGGGTGGGCATTCTATGTTTGTATGTCTATGTTTTCTATTTCTATTGTGTTTGGCCTGGTATGGTTCCCAATCAGAGGCAGCTGTCAATCGTTGTCTCTGATTGAGAACCATACTTAGGTAGCCTGTTCCCACCTGTGTTTGTGGGTGGTTATTTTCTGTTTAGTGTTTGTTGCACCTTTCAGAACTGTTCGTTGGTCGTTTTGTTGTTTTTGTTCGCGTGTTCATCTTTATGAAAAGTATTATGGATACGTACCACGCTGCACTTTGGTCCTCCTCTCCTTCTCCCGACGACAATCGTTACAACAGTAGCCTAATAAACATTTGCATTTTGTAATAGTTAAAAAAACATTGAATTCAATAACATATTTATACCTCGGTAGATGCTGTGTTTTTGGTTGATGGCCAATATTAAAAAGAGTCAAATGCATTCTGTCCGTCGCCCACACAGCACTTTAAACATTTGGATAATAAAGCATTTAAGTTTTCAGCTGTGCTAACATAATTGCAAAAGGGTTTTCTAATGATCAATTAGCCTTTTAAAATTATAAACTTGGATTAGCTAACACAACGTGCCATTGGAACACAGGAGTGATGGTTGCTGATAATGGGCCTCTGTTCGCCTATGTAGATATTCCATTAAAAATCCGACGTTTCCAGCTACAATAGTCATTTACAACATTAATAATGTCTACACTGTATTTCTGATCAATTTGATGTTATTTTAATGGACAAAAAATGTGCTTTTCTTTCAAAAACAAGGACATTTCTAAGTGACCCCAAACTTTTGAATGATTGTGTGTGTATATATATATATATATATAATGTCTTACAGAGCCTTTCCATAAGTCCACTCAAGTTTCTTCAACTGTCTTCTGACTGTGATTAGAGTGTTGTTGATGTTGTGCAGTGATGCCAGCAGATTCCAGATTGCCTTTGCCGATGGCTCATCATCTTCAACCATCAGTGAGTCGATGGCTTGAATAGTCTCGCTGGAAATGAAATTCAATAAAAAAATGTGCAACAGACAGTAAAGACCAGCAGTCGATTTATTTAAGCATTATTTTAAGCATTATTAGGTCTACTTTACAGTATTGTAGCCGATTGTTATCATAGAATTTGAAGCAATAGCCTACCCGCATGTGGTCAACTATTTCAGCACCGTTTCGGCGCTGCTCTGAGACAAGCATGGGGACTGGTCTTAATAAATCAATTCGATTTTTTATTTTCACTGAATCTACGTTTGGGTATTGGTTAGCCTACAGTTAGGGTGTGGAAATGTAATGATTTTTTTGCTCTTCACTCGCAGTCACTTAGTAGCCTACTCCCGAATGTTCACATTGTACAGCGCCATATTTTCCTAACAGAAACCCTGAGGGATTCGTTTTTCTTGGAATAGAAACACAATAATATTAATCAAATTAATTAAGCTACATTTCTTAAAATCAATCCCATATGCTATGTTCTTACAAAAAATGTTTTAAATTCTCTAGTACAGCCAATATTAAAAACAGTCAAATGCTTCTCAAAGATGCCCTCTGGTGGTCAAACTAGCACTAACTAGCATTAATGGCAACAATGGCTGACACTTAAATAACGTGCCATAGAATTCTGCGGCAGCCCTCAAGCAGTGCTGCAATATGGCACAACTTTTAAAGAAAGAACCACTGTAGCTAGTAGTAGTTAATACCTCAACATGCTACAAGATGAAGCTGCCCTTCCAGCGCTATCTGCTGCAGAAAGGTGAGATTTCTCTATTACTTTCTGTAGCTGACTTAGCTAGATCTTCTGGCTGGCTGATGGTGATAATTGACTGAGTAATAATCAACTGCATTTACTGTAAATGGTTACCTATCTGGCACTTTGCATAGATAATTTACCTGTTGCTTACACATACAACAATATCAAATTAAGCTATAGTCTGTGTGTGTGTGTGTGTGTGTGTGTGTGTGTGTGTGTGTGTGTGTGTGTGTGTGTGTGTGTGTGTGTGTGTGTGTGTGTGTGTGTGTGTGTGTGTGTGTGTGTGTGTGTGTGTGTGTGTGTGTGTGTGTGTGTGTCCGTAGGAGTAAGGCACAGTATGGCATCTGAGCAGATCATCATGAACTTCATTTAGTTCCATCAGCCAATACAGTAAGTTAAAGTGAGCCTTTTTATTGGTATGGGTATACAAACATCCTTTCCTACTCAATGAAACGCAGACGTTGACTATACTCTTCAGTTGTGAACAAGACTATTGCTGTGGCAATTGGCCTACTTCTCTGAATGTATACATACCCATTGTCTGGGGGGCTGATGATCAATGAAACGGAGCCAGTCTGATATTACTTGATTACTGACCCCCCCCCCCCCCCCACACACACACACTTCTCTCTCTTTCTGTCTCCCTCTCCTCTCCCTTTCTTTGTCTCTCTCTTTCTCCTCTCTCCCTCCCTCTCTCTCACACCCACAGAACCATTCAAACAGTTCAGTCACTCAGCCCTATCCAGTGGACATGATGCTCTCACGGTCCTGCTTTACCGCCACCTACAACACCCTGATGAGAAGTAATACGCCTGGCCCCATGACTAAGTCTACATATTTCTCTAACCCTGCTGAACCCTACCATGCTGAGACAATATGACTCTAGAACAGTTTTACACTATTTTAAATGGAATGCACTATTTTAAATGGAACAGTGAATATTGATCTATCTTTCTCTCTGTCTTGACCATCCTCACAGTTCACTCACAGATGGTATGTAGGCTGGTTAATGGCACCTGCAGGCCTGTTTGAGGGACAACAGGACAGAACATCTCAGAATGCTTGGACCTCAGCTGAGACCCTCTTCTCCTTCCCTGTCCTTCAAGGACAGTCCCTTCTTCTTCTACACTTGCTGTTAGGCATGATGCCCTCAAAGTATGTTGCTCTCATGTTGTGTGGTATTACCTATACATGACTCCTAGACACTTTCAAATTGTTTGCCTGTGAATGGTTGTCCACATCAGGCTATTTACCTTTTTAAATACTACATCCCTCACAGAATTTGAATGATCCCTCAACTGCCCCATGGTCTCTTTCTCTCCAGGATACATCAGGGGAAGTTGCTTTGCTTTTGACAAACCCCTCGTCCTAAATTCTGCTCACTCATGTTCAACTGCTTTTTGATAAAATTTGTTTAATTCAATGTCATTTTTTTTTTACAGAAAGTTGACAAGGCACTTGTATGGATGGATGTTGGCATAGGGGATGAAAGTGGATAGATGTGTGTAGATGGGTTTGGTTGAAGAAACTCCCTCTGCCTCTAGCTCCTGTATTCAATACTTGCCAAATACATTCACCATCCACTTCAGCTAGCATTACCTGTTTTTAGGCCTGTTTAAAAATCGTAAGGTCAAGCACTTTGGATGAAGTGTCAAAATGTGACGTAGGCTGTGTTGTCATGTTTATGAATGTGTCGGTAGTGTATGAACAATAACGTATCCAATGAACAGTTTCTTAAATCTGACAAGGGTTGATTACTGATTTTTCATCCAGTAGTTGGCAGTAATGTGTTACCCACCTCAGGAACACGATTGACCTGGTCCAGTTCAAATAGTGATTAGAGGCCCAACCTTTGTTCTTTAGGGGTAGTTTACCTTAACCTCAAATGCAGATTAATCCTGTAGGCCACTAACAACCATACGCAATATAGTATAACCTAAAAAAAAATTGTAAGTACACTGTCTCACTGGGTCTTTTCCAAAGAGGTCTAATGTGAGAGGTTTGCTGCGGCTCTGCATGATTATGGATTAGAGTAAAAGAGATTCATAGCCAAAGGCCCGAACCTACTAGCCTGGCTGATGCCTAATTCAAAGTCCTCCTGACTTCAGGGTCTGGAAAGGCTCTTTTAATGTTGTCAGCCCGATGCGTTGATAATAAAGGGGGCTGTGCTTTTTTACTGATTGGTTCTCCTCTGTGTCTTTCTCACTCAAACTCCCACAGGCAGAGCCACACAGAGCCCCCCAGAAAAAAACTACCTTTTTGAAAGAATCAATCAATGAGTCCACACAATTTCTGAGTGAATATTGTATTAACAAACGGCCTCCTGTCCAGACCAGTGAGTCGCAGCTCTTCCTCGCTGTGTGGTCATTTGAGTCACGTCAGCCAGGCTTCAAACCGACAGGCACAACCAACAAACAGATGACCGGGTGCACTTACACATAAAAGTTATGGACAATGTAGGCGTGTATTCTCAAAGCCTGAGGAGAGCAGATTGAGGATCATTGAGCAGGTCTCCATTGTCAATACAATATAGTAAAACTGATCCTCTATCTGTCCCCAAAGGCTTTTTGTAGATCATAAAAGAAGACTGTATGGTCAGTGATGAGAGCTTATGGTGAGGCAGGGAAGCCAGACTCCGGTGTGTGTGTGTGTTGTCATCATTTCTGGACCAATGTATTGAATGAATTGCATTAAAGAAATTTACTAGCAAATTAATATTAGATTTCAGCAGAAACTCTTATCCAGAGCAACTAGGGTTACATGTCTTTCTCAAGGGCACATTGACAGATTTTTCACCTAGTCGCCTTGGGGATTCGAACAAGCGACCTTTCGAGTTACTGGTCCAGTGCTTTAAACCACACATTTCATTATATTATAGCACCGCAGTGGTAGTATTATTGCTGTTTTAAGGCTTGCGCTCCTATTGTAGATGTGTTGCCTAATAGCCAAGATAACTTGTAGAATCTGCAACTCAATTACATTCAACCCTGACCTTTCGTTTTCAAGTGTATCTCCACAAACATTAGCGGGCAGACAAGGCCACACAAAGACCTCAGACACCAGCGGATATTTGAAGTACCCAAAAAGGCCACTAGATATCATACTGACAGAGATTCTTAAAAATAGATAGTACAAGTCATTTTATAAATGTACTGTATCTCTACCAAAACACATGTTAAATGTAGTGTTAGTACAAGCAACCTATACTCTCAAGAAGCGAGCAATACAACCGTAAATGGCAAAAAACAGATACAGCAATATGGCAACACTATATACATTGCACCAGGAGATGTCTAGAAAACCACTAGATGAAAGTAAAGGGCACCCGTGGTACAACTGAGCATATTTCCCTGACTCAGATTAAGCCTAGTCCTAGACTAAAAAGCCCTTTAAATGAATAATATCCATTGATCTTGCTTTTAACTCTAGGACTAGGCTCAATCAGTGTCAGGGAAACCATTCCTTAGCCCATTAGCAGCAACATCAATATTAGGTAGGGACAGAGCCATAGTGAGGCAAACTATTCTCCAATTTGGCATTAAAATTACCATGACATTAACATGTTTTATTGTGGCCATGGAATCTTTGGGCCAGCATAACACCCAACAAAATTATGTCAGGCCCCTATGAGAGCTTTTGAACCCAGTTTCTACTTTCAGCATTAGGATATCCTGTGGGAGCAGCAAGAACATCTGGGTACTGAAGTTGCAAATAGGTCAAAATATTTGGCTCAGTTTCACAACCAGATTTAGCGAGATTTGCTACATTGAAATTAGGACTGGGATTTGTGTGTTTTACTTTGTTTCACTCGGAGACTAAAAAACGATTGGAAAATGGGCTTTATGCTCCTCAAGTTACCCTTTGAAACAGTTAACTTCATCTGTCAACTTTCAGCAGAGGTGGTGCCATCTAGTAGATTAAAAAGTGTACAACACAGGGGTATTCTGTACATGCACCACTATTCAGCCGTATCTGGCTGCATTTACACAGGCAGCCCAATTCTGATCTTTTTTTCACTAATTGGTCTTTTGACATCTCTGATGTGATTGGTCAAAAGACCAATTAGTGGAAAAAAGATCAGAATTGGGCTGCCTGTGTAAACGCAGCATTTGAGACTTGAACCACGATTAGGGCCATGCTTTTTGGTCGTTTTTTTGGAGGGGGCACTTTGCTTTTACCGTTATTTCCAGCATGATCCACTAGGTTTGCTGCAGGTAAAAAAAATCCTAGGAAATATTATACAGAAATCCATAGCTTTTTTTTTTTAGAAGAAGAAAAAATGTATTCCCACAAAAAAATTAAAAGATATTTGAATTTATGTCCATCATCCTCCGATTCAGAATATATCATTTTCATATTCATGGCATGCTCTGTGTAAGCATAATATATCATTCGTATTATAAAAAATAAAATACAGATACAGAATATGCCTTCTTCATAGTCATGGAATGCTTGGATCAATAGCTATTGATGAGAAAACGGAATATCCACCGAATATCTGAAATAAAACTCATTTTACCTCCGTGGCCTACCGGACCTTTTGGAATAGAGGTACACGCCTTTTCTTATCAGGGAGAAGGGAACATAATCACATCTGTGCTATGACCTGTCTATAAACTATTGGAGTTATAAACAGGTTCCAATACAGACCTGTATGATTAGGCACATGAACATTTTGCACCTGGAACTAATCACAACTATGTATTTCCCACCAAAACGAAATTGTGTGGTTTGATTAAACCTCCGTCTCCAAAAATGCAAAGCTGACAGGCCGACATAAATGTACTGTAAGATAAAGTTGCTGATAGTGAGACTACTATTACTATCATTAACAATCACACTGTGTGATGTCTAATGAAGCATATTGAACCTCCAGAAAGACGTCTGTTGCACACAGTGTCTAGGCCTACTTTGTAAAAGGTCTACCAAATGTTTTGCTTGCCTAGAGGCCTAATGCTACTGTTAGAACATGAGCTATTTTAGGCTCCGTCATGCAATTGGTTGAATTCATTTTAGGCTCTGTCATGCAGTTGGTTGAATTCATTACAGGGTTGGGTTGCCTCTTCTCTGGACATTATCAGCGCAGCAGACAAACTTTACCAGCTGCCTAGGAGCAAGAGGGCCCCAATGTATGAGAGAAGTTTGAGTAAAATATAGTGTATAATCTTTTTTTGACCATTATCATTACTTTACTCGTGGAGGAAGATATAGGGTACATTTGAGACCATAACAAGTGAGAAGTCCATACAGGGCGTCAAAGGTTTGCCCCTGCATGCGACACAGGAATAATGGACATCACGACCACTGCAGATGCAGCCACTGCCAAACCTGAACCCACTGCTATGGAGGAGTCAGATCTGCAAGAGGCGCAAGAGCCCCGCACATCGGAGAAGATTGACTTGTCACTAGGTTGGACATTTTCTCATGATTCTTTGCAGTATGCGTGTTAACCAATCCAATGTTGTTCCAGAAAACAAAGCAGAGTCAAGTTCATGTCTTAATATGTTCCATAGTGCAACAATAATTGCTTTATTATTCAATCTTATTGAACAATAAAACAAAATGCATTCGACACAAGTAGGCATCTTGGTGTGACATGGACCTGCACCACACGTTACATAGCCTACACGTCTACAATCTGATTTCTTATTCTCCTTTAGTCTTTATGTAATATGCCACTTTAAACTGTAGTGCTTTAATGGAGATGTAGACCTGCTATTAAAACACCATCCAGTTGAGATTTTAGGGGAGCTCATCCATTACTGTCATATTGAGTTCGCAGACATAATGCCACTGTAATTTTGGATCCCATTAGCTCCCCTTACACGTAATGGATTCAGCTTCTCAAGTGACAAGTTAAAGTGAGTGATTTCAGCTTGGAGTGAATGCTTCAATTGTCAATGACTACTCTCATCTGAATCACAGCTTTTACTTCCCTGTTCCCAGATGACATCATCAAACTGAACAAAAAAGAGAACAAGGCAAATAAGGCTGCCAACAAGGCTCGGGACCGACGTACCACAAACAAAAACACTGTCCTCAAGAAACTGGACAGGGCAGGACAACAGCAGATATTTCCTTTCAGGCGTGGCCCTTATCAATTCCAGCAAGGTATGCCTACTGTATTGGTCACTCATCGCTTGCATATCCCTCCATATGAAGACATTCATCATTACCATATCATCACACTCTTGGAGAAAGGAGCTGATTATACTATAACTATTTTTTTTAGGACCCTACAAATCGCGTTACATGGGACCCCCCATTCCTGGCTATTACAGAGTAAAACCATATCTCAGAAAGACTCCTTTTGGAGCACATCACCTCAAAGGTGTGAGCCCTTTAAAAAGACCTTCTTTGAACACAAAGGTATGTGCACAGAAAATGACTGACATTTGCACTTTTCCAATATGTGAATATGATGCAATGTAGTAAGTGCACACACTGTTTAGTCCAAGTTATTGGTCAGATGTGACAAAAGGTAATTGTTTGGGGGGTTTTTTACCCTCAGGAAGGAGCACAGTTTGGAAAACGTAAACCGTTGTTCAAGGGTGCCTTTTATCAACCATACAGAGGTCCCCCAGGGGCTTTGAGAAGGTACAGCATGTTTGCTTAATGCATTATCACAGCACTTTTATAATGCATAAGATTCTCTTAGACTCTGACATGGCTTTCCTTCTCTCTGAGTGCATGGGTTTTATGTGTGCATAGTATATACATGATCTGTATGCATGGGTTTTATGTGTGCATAGTATATACATGATCTGTATGCATGGGTTTTATGTGTGCATAGTATATACATGATCTGTATGCATGGGTTTTATGTGTGCATAGTATATACATGATCTGTATGCATGGGTTTTATGCGTGTATAGTATATACATGATGTGTATGTATGGGTTTTATGTGTGTATAGTATATACATGATGTGTATGTATGTCATTATGTTATGTTTGTGTCACCACAGGATTTGTGCATCAGTTATGCAGTTAAGAAACATTCAAATGAGTAGCTTCAGGGTCAGATGGACTTGAGCTTTGGGAACCTACTCTAGTCTTATGTAAATGTATGAAGGCCTAGACTCCTGTTCTCCTGAGTTATGACATATGATTTTGATAGATAGGTTTATTTGTGAAACACATTGATTCCATTTGTTCACAATTCCATGCACTTTTAGGGATTTCGCTAGGGATATTGTTTGTCTTTTTCATTTGATTTGTACAGTCTCTTTATGGGCGTGATTCTTTTGTCACCGTATTAGGCCTCCTCCCCAATTCAGAGGGCAGAAGAAGCCACCATTCCAGCCCAAACAGAGACAGGGCGTTGGGAAGCCATTCATCCTAAACAGAGGGGTATTTTGTTATTTTCACATTTATAACACTTATACACAACCTTTAGTAGGCCATGCTATTCAGAGGAATGAATGTACAGTATCTCTGCACTTACAGTAAGAGCCATGCAAACAGAGGTCATGTTCAGCATGAGTAAAACAAGGCATATTACTGGGTACTGTTCAATGAATACTGTTTTTTTATGGTTTGCAATAGATGATTTTAGTACGGTGTCTAATACCTACTAATTCATCTGAATGAATACAAAATAATAGTAAAAGAAACCCTTACATGTACATTTGTCATCTTTCCCCTCCTTCTAGTTTCCTGCAGCAAATGGAAAAATGGATAAGTACCAAAAGGTTAGAAGGTGAGATAACATCACTGTGGTTGCTTGTGACAAATAAACCAAATTATATTGGTAGTATTGCTCATTATTATATGTTCTCATGACATTACCTGCAATAGCTGGAAAAAGGCGCCCTCCGGTGTTTCTACCTTGACGGTGTCACTGGCCAACTCCAAAGCCAACTCAGAGCCCGCGTGAGTTGCACATACATTAGTACACACTGCAGCCATGTTTTACAGAAGACCTTTGTGGGTTCTGTACAAAACAAACGTTTTATTACTAATTATGTGCATTCAGATAGGCTACAAAAGCTAATCCTTATCTGTCCTGTGTCTTTACCTGATCTCTCTCAGGGCCAAGGCTAAACAGGCCACAGTGATGGACCGATCCAGTCCATCAGGGGCGTCCCCCCAGCCCAAAGGCATCCCTCTCAGATTTAACTTCAAGGCCACTATAAATCAGGTGATATGCCATTACCAGTATTTAGAACATTTCGATGTCTTTAGCATAGAGAGCCTATGAAATTCAGATTCTAATTCTGTCGTTCCACCAGCTACCTTCTCCTTATAAATAATGAATATGTCACCATGACTGTTTCCTGGTTTTCAGACGGGAGTGACCCTCAATGACCGCTTCACTGGTATGAGGATCTGGGCAGGCCCAGGACAGGGTCCACAGAGGGGCAGTGGCAGGGGAAGAGGCAGAGGCCGAGAAGGCCGGACTGTCATCCTACAGTGATCATTGTTGAGGACATGTGCTGTCTGTAGCCTATATAAAAAACCATCTCATTAATCCCCCTCTTAACCCTTCCAATATGCTCACATTTTGAAGACACTTTATATTGATGTTTATTTTAGTATGTATGGCACACATTTAGTTACTTCTTGTTTACAAAATGTTTGGACCTCGGAAAAAGTCTAGACATTCAATTAATTAAATGACAAGTGATAAAGAGCTGAAGTGACAGGCTACACAGATTTATATGCAACACATTTATTTTGGGAACTATCATGTGAAGTTAGGACATCTCAGCCTGTTACCCAAAGTATTTTTAGCTCTTGTTAATGGGGTTGGCATGTACAGTGCCTTCGGAAAGTATTCAGACCCCTTGACTTTTTCCACATTTTGTTAGGTTACACAGCCTTATTCTAAAATGGATAACAAACAAAAAAATCCTCATTGATCTACACACAATACCCCATAATGACAAAGCAAAACATTTTTGGGGGAATTGTTTGCTTATTTATTAAAAATTAAAAATGGAAATTTCACATTGACATAAGTATTCCGAACTTTTACTCAGTACTTTGTTGAAGCGCCTTTGGCAGCGATTACAGTCTCGAGTCTTCTTTGGTATGACACTACAAGCTTGGCACACCTGTATTTGGTGAGTTTATCACCATTCTTCTCTGCAGATCCTCTCAAGCTCTGTCAGGTTGGATGGGTATGTTGCTGCACAGCTATTTTCAGGTCTCTCCAGAGATGTAGCCACACCTGCATTGTCTTGGCTGTGTGCCAAGGGTTGTTGTCCTGTTGGAAGGTCAACCTTCACCCCCTCTGAGGTCCTGAGCACTCTGTAGCGGGTTTTCATCAAGGATCTCTCTGTACTTTGCTCCGTTGATCTTTTCCTCGATCCTGACTAGTCTCCCAGTCCCTGCTGCTGAAAATCCTCTCCACAGCATGATGCTGCCACCACCATGCTTCACCGTAGGGATGGTGCCAGGTTTCCTTCAGATGTGACGCTTGGCATTCAGGTCAAAGAGTTCAATCTTGGTTTCATCAGACCAGAGAATCTTGTTTCTCATGGTCTGAGAGTCTTTAGGTGCCTTTTGGCATACTCCAAGCGGGCTGTCGTGTGCCTTTTACTGAGGAGTGGCTTCTGTCTGGCAACTACTATAAAGGCCTGATTGGTGGAGTGCTGCAGAGATGGTTGTCCTTCTGGATGGTTCTCCCATCTCCTATGAGGAACTCTAGAGCTCTGTCAGAGTGACCATCGGGTCTTGGTTACCTCCCTGACCAAGTTGTTTCTCCCCCGATTGCTCAGTTTGTCCGGGCAGCCAGCTCTAGGAAGAGTCTTGGTGGTTCCAAACTTCTTCCATTTAAGAATGATGGAGGCCACTGTGTTCTTGTGGATCTTCAATGCTGCAGACATTTTTTGGTACCCTGTGACTCGACACAATCCTGTCTCTGAGCTCTACGGACAATTCCTTCGACCTCATGGCTTGGTTTTTGCTCTGACATACACTGTCAACTGTGGGACCTTATATAGACAGGTGTGTGCCTTTCCAAATCATGTTCAATCCATCAATTGAATTTACCACAGGTGAACTCCAATCAACTTGCAGAAACATCTCAAGGATGATAAATCAGGATGCACCTCATCTAAATTTTGAGTCTCATAGCAAAGGGTCTGAATACTTATGTAAATAAGTTATTTCTTATTTTTTTTATACATTTGCAAAAATATCTAAAAACCTGTTTTCGCTTTGTCCTTATGGGCTATTGTGTGTAGATTGCTGAGGAATTGTTTTTATTTAATCCATTTTAGAATAAGGCTGTAATGTAACAAATTGAGGAAAAAGTCAAGGGGTCTGAATACTTTCTGAAAGCACTGTATATGGAGGCCATTTTACATTATGTTTACAGCAGCGCCTCTGGAAATGTGCTGATAAAATGTCAAACATTAATTTTAATGAGACTATGCAGTTGTATGAAATCATGAGCAACTTGTGTATTTCGATTTGCTTGATTACTTACGGTCGTTCAGTTACTCACATTAATTGTAAATTAACTACGAAATATAGCAACTTATTTAAAAACGTAATATTAATGTTTCATTTATTTGGTAATCAACACATTTTCTATCCATGTGGCCTACTTGCACTTACATGTGTATTGAGTAAAGATCACACATCCCAAATGTTTTTGGGTTTACAATAGATTTAATTAAATGTAATAGATTTTATAGCTAAATAACATTGCATGTATGTTATGATATTATGATTTTATTATAGCCCACTGAAAGAGCCGACAACTCAGGTGTGGGTGGGGGGTCAACTAGATAGTACAGCCACAAAGTAGCACAGGCTATATAGTAAACATTTATGAAAACATACATGTGCTTTTTGGTCTTAATTTCATGTTAGGCATAAGGTTAGCCGTGTGGTCACGGTTGAGGTTAAGGTTACGGTTAGATTAAGAAGGTCAATTGTGTGAATGGGCGGAGTTTATGACTTTGTGGCTGTGTTAACTAGTGACGACAGTTTTATTGGTCAGAGCGAGAAGTGACATCGCTTTTCCGCTATGTCCATTTTTGTCTATTCAAAATGGTGGAGCAATAACAAACGCATTGTACATTTCTACGGTAAGAAATGTGTAATTTTAGTGTCAATGATCCATACTTATTGCGATGTAGATAATTCAAAACAAGCTTTTATTTCATTTTTTTTATTGCAGTAAGTTAAAAATGATCGCCGTAGCAAAGCTTTACGCCAGATCACACGACATGCATGCGAGATGTGGCCTAACGTTAGCTACCACAGTGATTGTATGGGGGGGTTGTCAGGGCTCGTATCAGCAGAGTTAGCTAGCTAACTAGAGTAAGGAAGCAAATGATAGCTGTCTAGATATTAATTAGCAAGGGTTCGTATCTGGCGACAGAAATGTGCAGGTAAGTTACAGTCAACAAATATGATGACGTGTAGCTAGCCAGCTTTACAATGTTAAGCGGATGGCCACATCTAGCTCGCTACTGCTAGCTAAACAGCTAGTTTACGTACCTGGCTAGCTACAGCACTTTGCTAACTATTTACTATACACCTGCAGATGTAATAAGTGTGCATGAAGTTGCATACAGCGAGCTTTTGCAAATGGGCACCCACACTTCCAGAAGAACTGTAACTCGCAACACAAATACAATACGTTTGTGCGTCGGGTGTATGTACATTTCCTCCACTGACACTGATACGGTATTTCCGTTTATTTGCAGTATCAGCATGGCAGACAAAAATGGCAAGAAAGGGAAACCTGTAGGTGTTAAGAGAACATTGACCAAGAGAGAACAAGAAGATCTGAAGAAAAAGGTAAGATATTTGACCCTTTATAGATATCTGCAACAAAGTGTAGGTTTATTATTACAATTTTAAAACAATATCACATTTCCAGGAACAAGAAAAAGCAGCTGACGTTTTCGAAGAGTTTTTGGCATCTTTTGACAGTAACGACAAAAGTGGGGTGAAAACGTTTGTTCGTGGGGGAATCGTGAATGCAACTAAAGGTGAGCAGAAACATGCTGGCTAATACAGCTCTGGTGGGGTCTATGTTGCGAACACTTATTTTAGTGCTGCATGGTTACTCTTTCTATTAAATAATTTTGCAGAAGAGGAAGCAGCAGAGATCAAAAAGAGCAAGCTTTACCGACCGAACACGAAGTTTACTTCAGTGTCCCAGAATGTCTCACCAGCACACTCTTCGGAAGTCAGAAGGCCGGTGAGTCACCATGTGAATCTCTTACTGTAACCAAGATAATACTATACATTATTTTGCCCCCTTATGTTTGTCTGGTCCACAGATTGTTAAAAAGAAGACGGAAGAGAAGAAGAAGAGCAACCTTGAACTTTTCAAAGAGGAGCTAAAGCAGTATGTTTTTGACACGTCGTAGTAAATCATGTTTCACTCTTTATTTGACCAATTTGTAGTTCACATTTTTCGCTAAAATGACTGTTCTCATAGAATACAGGAGGAACGTGAAGAAAGGCACAAAAAAAAGAAAAATGAGCCTGGAGGAGGATATGGAGACTTGGACATACCACTAACACGACGATCAAGTAAGAGCCAGATCTGTCCCTTGCATTGGAAAAATAATGGCCTTTGTCCAAATCGAAGATGAACCCTCAGTAGCTTTTACATGTTTAGCTGAATATGCACGTCTTCCTTCAGTATTTGATGATGACCCAGCAACACCGAACACAACCAACCTGTACATTGGCTGCATTAACCCAAAGGTAAAGGAACTCTTATCTGCTTAGGATGTTTTGACAAAGGAGATATAGTCTAGCTTGCTCTTCTTTTGTTTGGGATAAGTTCAACTTACTTAAATGCTGACTTCTTTCATTTTTGTGAAACTGTTTTGATATGATACTTTATATAATGTGACAGATGAATGAAGAAATGCTTTGCAAAGAGTTTGGCAAGTATGGTCCCCTGGCAAGCGTGAAGATCATGTGGCCTCGTAGTGACGAGGAACGTACCAGGGTCACAAACAGAGGCTTCGTGGCCTTTATGACCAGGAAAGATGCAGAGAGGGCCTTGGCTGCTCTAGACGGTGAGCCTGTGATAAGAGAATGTTAAACATACTATTCAGTAAATGCTGCCAGATGATAAATGCACTGTCAAATGTTCCATTGACCATGTAGGCTCATGTAGGATCATTACTCCTTTTGCTGCAGGTAAAACAGTTTTGGGTTTTGAAATGAAGCTGGGATGGGGGAAAGCTGTTCGTATCCCTCCCCAGCCTCTCTATACACCCATAGGGGTACTGAAAATCTCCACACCCCCACCCCCCTCTGGCCTGCCCTTCAATGCTCAGCCCCGAGACCGCTTCCGCAATGACTTTACCAAGCCATGGGGCAGGTCCAAGGAGGAGTTTGACAAGGTAGGTTGGTTCTTTTTTTAACACTGTAGGGTGTGTGCATGGTTCTTATTCAAGGTTATATTTTTTTGTTTTACACTACAGTTAATTTGCCAATTTTAGGTGTGTTTGTAGCAGATATCCTATGCGGGGTGATATTTATCATAGGATCAATCAACTGGACATTGCTTAGAATTTGATCTAGAATTCAGAATTGCATTTAGATGCACACACAAGACCATGTGACGGTCATGTTCTGAAGTAGCAGTTCCGAGTTCCATTTCTCAGTTTAAATTCCAGTTGGTTTGTCCTATGGTGCATGTATAGACATGTTATGAATCTATTCCTTAGTCTAGTAGTGTCTTAGTTTTAGGATATGTCCTAAGACGACAGGGGGTTTGACCCAGATGGAGTTATGAGGTATTGTTACAGAACCATATTCAATCAAAATGTTACTGTAAAATTAAGAGGGTGGGGATATCCTATAGTATAGATAATTGACTTATAGTGTAGCCGTCTCTTGAATGTGGGATCTTTTTCCCTCATTCAAATAATGTATAGCTGTTACTGCTATCGTCGTTTTCTATGCTGTATGTATCCTGCAGTGTTTCATCTGTATATATACTCACTTTTTTTATATCTTCACTATTTGATTTGACTTCACGAACAGACTCTGTCCGAAGCCGTAGTCAAAGTGGTTATCCCAACAGAAAGGTACACACTCTCTATCCATTCTTACTACTACTGCTACTACGACTGACCAGCCGTTCTCAGACAGAACACAGTGTTAGAGGCCCTGCCCTGGTGTACTGTTCCTGTGTACGTATGTGACCGACAGGAAGCCCCAGTCCTAAGTGCTATGTCTGTATGTACATGACTAATGGGAGAGGACAGCTGAGACCGTAACACTGTTTTTGTGCTTCTCTCCCTACGTGTGTCTCATAGTTTGCCCTGTTCTAACATTGGTCTGCATTAAGCCATCTTGTTGACAACATGGCCTATATTCAGGGAATTGGTAACCCCTGCTGCTTAGGACTGGGGGCCCTGTATATGACTAGTAGAGGGGCCAAGGTTCTCAGTTGAACATGGTTAAAGTGAACCTCTGGCCTAGGTAGCAAAGCCCTCAGTTTATTAATTAATGTCATCCTCATTAGATTAGTAAATGACACCATTGTAATCCTCTGTCGGGAAAATAGATTGTTAGACTTAAGTGAGTGTTGGAGTCAGTGAGTTAGGCCTATATCCAGTGAAACATACTGGTACTAACTTCAGTGGCAACCTTGGTTCTTCCTATCTGGGTTGGCTGAGACACTGCAGACAGATACAGCTAGAAGGCAGATGCGTTTTAGAATCAAATCAGTAGTAGCTAATAGTAGTAAGTAATGTTGTCACTTGTCACTATCATATATTGTCCCACTTTTTCATTTATACACTTAATATGTGGGGGGAGAAGAAACATTATTCTAGACACATGACAAGGAAACACGTCATGATCACCTTCTGATGTAGCTGCGCACTAGGGACAGACAGTCTCCCCCACTCACTCGTTTGTGTGCAGACCAACACACAACATATCCTCAACATTGCTGTGACAAATGATGGCAGAGGGACAGTGTTATAGAAGAGAGACAGAGAGGTTAAGGGGCTTAGTGCCAGTGTGCAGTGAGAGCTTTGACATGGCCACTGGTCTGAATGGGGGGGGGACAAGTCACAGCGTCTGGTCTCTCATCCCCTCTCCTTTTACTCCACAGGAATCTGTTGGGCCTCATCCACAGGATGATAGAGTTTGTGGTGCGTGAGGGACCCATGTTTGAAGCCATCATTATGAGCAAAGAGAAGAACAATCCTGACTTCAGGTAAGGCGCCATTGCTGAGCGTTCCCTTTCCCTCGTCATATCAATGATCATATATATTTTGAAACCAACGTTTTAAACTATTGATGATTTCAGGTTCCTGTTTGACAACAAAAGCCAAGAGCAGGTGTACTACCGCTGGAAACTCTACTCCATTCTCCAGGTAGGTCATGCCCTTAATCTGACCTGGCTACACCTCTATGGCCAGGAGTCCATCTCCCTACTCTACTCACTGCTGTGCCTCATCCGTGTCCCTCTCTCCCTCTATCCCCAGGGCGAGCCCCCCAGTGAGTGGAGGACGGCAGACTTCCGGATGTTCCGTGGGGGCTCCATCTGGAGGCCGCCCCTCCTGAACCCCTACCTCCATGGAGACGAGGAGGCGGGAGAGGAGGAACAGTCTCCCTCTCAGGAGGAGGAGCTGAAAAAGGGCCAGCTGAAGACCGAGTGAGTGTAGCTGTACTTACAGGGGCAAAGAGGGAGGTTCTGAGGCAGACTGAAGATGAAAAGTTCTCTGAGGAATGTTATGAGACAATTGACTGGTGAAATTCAATGTTCTCTGGGCAACAAAACCTGTGTGTTTATTCCAGGCACAGAGAGAGACTGGAGACACTGCTGAGAGGGCTCACCCCTCGTAGGGAGGACGTTGGTGATGCCATGCTGTTCTGTCTGGAGAGAGCTGAGGCAGCGGAGGAGGTGGTGGGGTGCATCGCGGAGTCCCTGTCTCTCCTTCAGACACCCCTACAGAAAAAGGTCCCTCACCCACTTCCTGTACACGGGTCCATCCTATGAGTCTCACATTTGCATGATCAACCACATTCACGTGAAATGCTACTCACAATCGTCATGTCCATCTTTATTTCCACAGATTGCCAGACTGTACCTGGTATCCGACATCTTGTACAACTCCTGTGCCAAAGTTGCCAATGCATCTTATTATCGCAAATAGTAAGAAGTCTTTTTTAGATAAGTCTGTAATTATAGAATACACACGCTCGGTGGTCATACTGTGTGTATCTGAGGGTTTTCACTGTTTCTTTGTTCCTTCAGTTTTGAAGCAAAATTGCCCCAGATATTTGGTGACATTAGTGATGCATATCGAAACATACAAGCAAGACTACAAGCGGAACAATTCAAGGTAATAAGTGTATTTTAAAAAATGACAATGCTTTATTGCCCTTTTTCAAGCTTGTGTTTTGTTGCCTTTACCAGAGCAAATACATTAACACTCACCTATGTTTGTCTTTTCTCAGCAAAAGATAATGGGCTGTTTCAGGGTCTGGGAAGACTGGGCCGTCTACCCAGAGCCCTACCTGATCCAGCTGCAGAATATCTTTCTGGGTCTTGTCAAGGCAGGAGATGAAGTGATCGAGAGGGTAGAGGTGAGCTGGATCTCAGGACAGGACCCTTCCTGGACGAGACCTGGAAAATAGTTTTGATCAATGCCTATTTGACTGATGACTGCTACATTCTCTGATAGTGTGTGTTACAATGCAGCTAGAAGCAGAGCTGAATTTCGAGTCATTGGTTTATGTGGGTATCCCACCTCAGGTGGCGTCTCCAGACCTGGATGGAGCCCCATTGGACGGGGCACCGTTAGATGGAGCTCCGCTGGACGACCTCGACGGCTCGCCCCTGGCCTGGGACCCTGCCTCCCTGGATGGGGTGCCTGTTGACGACATCGACGGAGTTCCCCTGGGCGCTCCCATGGATGACATCGACGGAATGCCTTGTAAGTCCATTTGGCCGATTTTTATCTGTGAAAAACCATAAAAGATTTATAAGCTGTGGACTTGATGTATGTTTTGTGTTTTCCAGTGGATGATCTGGCCCACTCCAAAGTGGCTCTGTCTAAATGGGAGAGGGTGGACGATGCTGAAGCTCTCCCACAAGGTACTGTACACGTTCAGCACTGCAAACCCCACAATCACATCTCTACTCCTATCCCTCACTCTGCCTCTTCCTCTTTCAGCTAATACTGAATCCAAATGGGACAGTGTGGGAGAGCGATATTCTGGGGACAACATGAATGTAAGGTAAGAACCTGGTGAAAGCCATCTCTAAAAGATGTTGACATTTTTGGGAAGGCAACTTTTTCCTGAGTTACCATCATTGTAGCCTGTCTTGCAGTAGACAGTAGAAGAATGGCTCTTCCTCTCCCCCCCTGCAGTGCTAACACTAAGGAAGGAGATGGCGAATCAGAGGGTGACAGCAGCGATGATGACAGCCCATCTAAGTACGACAGTGCTGATTTCAAGAGCTCCCTCAGTAGTTTTGAGATGTCTGAGAGCAAGAGGAGCCGGCTGAGAGAGCTGGAGGCAAGCACAGTCTACTGGCACCAACACAGTACCACACACAACCCACTGCAGTAGTAATTCAGTCTGTCCATAGCGGCCATCCGACAATACATAGGTCTTTTATAGCGCTTTTCTAAAACTCAAATACGCTTGACTAATGTTCTGTTCTTGAAGGCATTTGATTTGCCACTAATTTATGCAACAATTGGACCCACTGTTCTTGGTGTACGTATAGTATATCTCATACTATTGTCTTTGCTGCAGGTGAAGGTGATGCAGTTCCAGGATGAGCTGGAGACTGGGAAGAGGCCCAGGAAGTCCGGAATGAACATGCAGAAACAGGTGGAGCACTACAGGAACAAGCTGCTACAGAAGGTGGGTCTCTAGTGTGCTTTTATGTCGTACAGGCAATGGCCGAGGGGACCATAAAGCTGCAGTTGTACATTTGACCCAATAACTCACCTGGCTGCAATTGATCCTCAGGAGTTTGATAAGGATGACCAGGAGAAGAAAGAGCGATCCACACCAAAGTCAAAAGACAGATCAAAGAAAGAGGAGAGGAGAGACAAGACAGAGGAGAGCAGTAAAGGACGGGAGAAGGAGAAGAGTAAAAGGAGTCAAGACCGGGACAGGGGACGTAGTAGAGACACAGAGGAACGGACACAGAAATACAGAGGACATTCTCCCTCAAAGTAAGGCCTGTGTGAAATCACTTGTCTATGTTCTATTTAATGTGCTCAGTATTCTACACTGCTCAAAAAAATAAAGGGAACACTTAAACAACACAATGTAACTCCAAGTCAATCACACTTCTGTGAAATCAAACTGTCCACTTAGGAAGCAACACTGATTGACAATAAATTTCACATGCTGTTGTGCAAATGGAATAGACAAAAGGTGGAAATTATAGGCAATTAGTAAGACACCCCCCAAAAAGGAGTGATTCTGCAGGTGGTGACCACAGACCACTTCTCAGTTCCTATGCTTCCTGGCTGATGTTTTGGTCACTTTTGAATGCTGGCGGTGCTCTCACTCTAGTGGTAGCATGAGACGGAGTCTACAACCCACACAAGTGGCTCAGGTACTGCAGTTCATCCAGGATGGCACATCAATGCGAGCTGTGGCAAAAAGGTTTGCTGTGTCTGTCAGCGTAGTGTCCAGAGCATGGAGGCGCTACCAGGAGACAGGCCAGTACATCAGGAGACGTGGAGGAGGCCGTAGGAGGGCAACAACCCAGCAGCAGGACCGCTACCTCCGCCTTTGTGCAAGGAGGTGCACTGCCAGAGCCCTGCAAAATGACCTCCAGCAGGCCACAAATGTGCATGTGTCAGCATATGGTCTCACAAGGGGTCTGAGGATCTCATCTCGGTACCTAATGGCAGTCAGGCTACCTCTGGCGAGCACATGGAGGGCTGTGCGGCCCCACAAAGAAATGCCACCCCACACCATGACTGACGCATCGCCAAACCGGTCATGCTGGAGGATGTTGCAGGCAGCAGAACGTTCTCCACGGCGTCTCCAGACTCTGTCACGTCTGTCACATGTGCTCATGTGCTCAGTGTGAACCTGCTTTCATCTGTGAAGAGCACAGGGCGCCAGTGGCGAATTTGCCAATCTTGGTGTTCTCTGGCAAATGCCAAACGTCCTGCACGGTGTTGGGCTGTAAGCACAACCCCCACCTGTGGACGTCGGGCCCTCATACCACCCTCATGGAGTCTGTTTCTGACCGTTTGAGCAGACACATGCACATTTGTGGCCTGCTAGAGGTCATTTTGTAGGGCGCTGGCAGTGCACCTCCTTGCACAAAGGCGGAGGTAGCGGTCCTGCTGCTGGGTTGTTGCCCTCCTACGGCCTCCTCCACGTCTCCTGATGTACTGGCCTGTCTCCTGGTAGCGCCTCCATACTCTGGACACTACGCTGACAGACACAGCAAACCTTTTTGCCACAGCTCGCATTGATGTGCCATCCTGGATGAACTGCAGTACCTGAGCCACTTGTGTGGGTTGTAGACTCCGTCTCATGCTACCACTAGAGTGAGAGCACCGCCAGCATTCAAAAGTGACCAAAACATCAGCCAGGAAGCATAGGAACTGAGAAGTGGTCTGTGGTCACCACCTGCAGAATCACTCCTTTTTTGGGGGTGTCTTACTAATTGCCTATAATTTCCACCTTTTGTCTATTCCATTTGCACAACAGCATGTGAAATTTATTGTCAATCAGTGTTGCTTCCTAAGTGGACAGTTTGATTTCACAGAAGTGTGATTGACTTGGAGTTACATTGTGTTTTTTAAGTGTTCCCTTTATTTTTTTGAGCAGTATATATATATATATATATATACACAAATATATATACAATATATATATATTTTTGGGCTGACTGATTTATCACCTACCTGTCCAACAGAACAAAGTCAAAGTCTCCCAAGAAGTCCAAGCGGTCCCGGTCGCCCTCGCCAGCCAGGAAGACGTGGAGGAGGTCTAGCTCCCGGTCACCACACCGCTCCCACAAAAAGACAAAGAAGAGCAAACACTGATCCAGAGGCCTGGACTCCATGCCTCTCCCCTTGACGCAGCAAGGCGACTCCCATGGACTGCCCTGCTCTGCCAGTGATTACCATGACACGGACCCACTACGCTCGTTTCCTCACAATGCCTCTGAACTGTCAGCTGTTTGTTCCCCTCCGTACCGATATCCTGATTGCTGCAGTCAAAATTTGGCAAATTTTTTGTAAGATGACGTTTGAACCTTATTTGTACAGTTTTGTTTTGCTGTTTGTTTTTAAACCCCATTCAGATTATTGCGACTAGTCCCTGAGACGTCACAATAAATCACTATTGGCATTGTGTCCATTGTCCAGGGTGGGGAATGAATTAGTGGAGGCTACCATTATTGAATCACCACATGTCTCCTGTCCAGTCATTCAACCTTTCTAAACAGTTTTGAAAGTTTGCCTCAACATTTAAGGTAATCATCTCAAAGGAAAAAACAATGAGCTCACTTTAAAATGAGAATACCAATTTACTTTATTAAGTGAATCATAAACAATGTAAAAAAAAAAAAAAAAAAGTGGTTCCATTTTATTATTCATTACACACTGACAGACAAATGAAGATTTGCAACCGTAATGATTGGAGTTAGTGCTTAGTTAACAAATTTAAGACCATTCCTGGCAAGGAGGAGCGCGGGGGTACTAGAAACGCAGTCGAGTAAGACAGCGTACCCCTTACACTCTGACAAATAGCTTACATTACAGTGTATTTTAACCATCCATCCCTCAGTTACCGGTCCTGCTTCAGACTGACCGTCTCACAAACCTGCTTTACTTAAAAAACACAGTGCACACTTGTTCTTTGTGTTAAACAAAAAAATGTGACAGGACATCCGTGAGCGGCTTCCTCCATTTACAGTTCACTTCCTCCACCTTCCCCTCATCCTCTACTGCAGGGTCACTGTTCTCCGGAGGATAACTCCTCCCGGAGCACTCACCCGTAGGCAATTGGTCGGTTTTAGAAGCGTTGGCAGGGCAGCGGGTTGCTCTGCCTCCATTGAAGGACTGTACACTGACAGCCAGATCAGTAAGGGTTCAGGGTGAAGTGCTCAGTACTTTTTTACATTGATGAAAACCTTAATGGCGCCAGTGAAGTCAGCAGAGAGCAGAACCTCTGTATGATCAGTCTTCAGAGCCCCTGTGGACGAGAAATACCCTGTTTAGCATTGAAAACTACAAAGTTTTCCTATCGACTCAACTCATACCATCCATTGATCACTCTTAAAGATGGAAACAGCACCATGGCTACCCCAGCACTTTTGTTATTGTTTTGTGGATGAAACGGAGGTGAGGAGAGTTGGGCGGCGTGGGAAAAACATTTGCAGTACATATTCTGCTGTTCTATAGCACATGCAATGATGTCAGAGTGTTTGTTGTTTGTAGTAATATCCCAAAACAGACGTGGTAGTTTGACCATTAAGGATCCCAGCTTTAATGATGAGTCGCTCTAGTCTCTCAGCATAGCTAAACAGGTGTATACTGTACCTGAGGGAATGGTCTCCGAGTCAGTGGAGTCCAAGCTCTTACACTCTGCATCAGCCCCAGCCCCCGCTTTCTCTGCCCCCGCCTCCTGGGGGACAATCAGGTTAGGATGGGGTGCAAAAATAGCTGATGTCACTACTGCATTGTGGGCTGAAAAATAACAGAG
Source organism: Salvelinus namaycush (assembly GCF_016432855.1). Taxonomy (NCBI): domain Eukaryota; kingdom Metazoa; phylum Chordata; class Actinopteri; order Salmoniformes; family Salmonidae; genus Salvelinus; species Salvelinus namaycush. Next base: position 42,604,770 of record NC_052318.1, on the reverse strand, counting down.
AAACTAGACTTAGTGGAAGGACACTACAAAAATACTGACAGTGTTTCATATCACCGACAGTAAAAAGCTGAGCACCACTACAGTATCTAGGTACCTTTAATTCCCTCCCAGAAGTCATTGCGGTCTCGTCGTACAGAGGTGAACTTGCTCAGGTCATGGTAGGTGCTCCAGATGTACACGTACTTATCCTCTGAGCCACTCACAATGAATGAGTAATCATGGCTGGAAAATAGAGTGACAGTTCGTTTACCGACTACATAAGAACATGCCAGACTGAGAAGGAGCCGTTCTCACCTGAAGCTGGCTTTGATCTGACTACTGCTGTTGACGTAACCCTTGTACTTCATGGACAGAGACAGGTCCCGCAGGTCATACAGGCGGATCCTGGAGTCATTGGAGGTCACTAGAATCTACCAACACAGTGAAAAGACTCAGCTAACAGATAGTCATGTCTGTGGGAAGAGTGCCAGGAGCATGGCTATACCTTGTTCTCTCCAGGCAGAGGCTCGATGCCTGTGATTTTCCGTCCTACTCGATTCCTGCCTCTGGTCGACCGTACGTGGATCTGGGTGTGGTATTTAAGGCGCTGAAATAAGAACCGACATTCGAAAAACGGTGAACCCTCTTCAATGTTCCTCATTTTCAGAATTATCTCCTGCCGTTGTAATACTCAAAGAAGAAATCAAACAGCTGAAATAATGATTTTTCACTAGCCCTTCAAACTTGAGGAACAGTATGTCTCCCTCCACTGTACCTCAGTGTCGTAGAAGATGCAGCGGCCATCATAGGTGCCGATGACAGCGTACTTCCCATTCTGGCAGAAGTTGGCAGCAGTGATGAGGCGTGTTTGTCCGTCCACCTCGTTCCACAGAGCCACCTTCTTGTCTGGGATGTTCCACAGACGCAGCTTCCCATCCAGAGAGCCACTCAGGAAGTACCTGTCATCCTAGGAGAAATAACAGATGATCAGTCTGCTTAACAGAGCCAGAACATCGTCACAGCCGTGTATATCCCCCGCAAGCGGATACCAAGACGGCCATCAAGGAACTTCACTGGACTTTATGCAAACCATATATCCTGAGGCTGCAATTAATTGTAGCTGGGGATTTTAATAAAGCTAATCTGAAAACAAGGCTACCTAAATTCTATCAGCATATCGATTGCAGTACACGAGCAAGTAACACATCTGACCACTGCTACTCTAACTTCCGCGATGCATACAAGGCCTTCCCCCACCCTCTTTTGGCAAATCTGACCATGACTCCATCTTGTTGCTCCCCTCCTATAGCCAGAAACTAAAACAGGAAGCGCCCGTTCTTAGGTCTATCCAACGCTGGTCTGACCAATCGGATTCCACGCTTCGATCACGTGGACTGGGATGTGTTCCGGGTAGCCTCAGACAATAACGTATACACTGACTCGGTGAGCGAGTTTATAAGAAAGCGTATAGGAGACGTTCTACCCACTGACCCATAAAACCTTCCCTAACCAGAAACCGTGGATTGATGGCAGCATTCACACAAAACTGAAAGCAGGTTGGCTGGACTGTTTATGGACATATTTAATCTCTCCCTATCCCAGTCTGCTGTCCCCACATGCTTCAAGATGTACACCATTGTTCCTGTATCCTGAAAGTAAAGGTAACTGAACTAAATTACTATCGCCCCGTAGCACTCACTTCTGTCATCATGAAGTGCTTTGAGAGACTAGTCAAGGATCATATCACCTCCACCTTACCTGTTACCCTAGACCCACTCCAATTTGCTTACCGCCCCTATAGGTCCACAGACAATGCAATCGCCATTACACTGCCCTATCCCATCTGGACAAGAGTAATAGCTATGTAATAATGCTGTTCATTGACTACAGTTCAGCATTCAACACCATAGTACCCTCCAAACTCATCATTAAGCTTGAGAACCTGGGTCTCGACCCCGCCCTGTCCAACTGGGTCCTGGACTTCCTGACGGGCCGCCCCCAGGTGGTGAAGGTAGGAAACAACATTTCCACTCCGCTGATCCTCAACATTGGGGCCCCACAAGGGTGCGTTCTGAGCCCTCTACTGTACTCCATGTTCAACCATGACTGCGTGGCCATGCACGCCTCCAACTCAATCATCAAATTTGCAGATGTCACTACAGTGGTAGGCTTGATTACCAACAACGACAAGATGGCCTACAGGGAGGAGGTGAGGTGTCAGGAAAATAACCTCTCAACATCATCAAAACAAAAGAGATGATCGTGGACTTCAGGAAACAGCAAAGGGAGCACCCCCCTATCCACAATGATTGGACAGCAGTAGAGAAGGTGGAAAGTTTTAAGTTTCTCTGTGTACAAATCACAGACAAATTGAAATGGTCCACGCACACAGATAATGTGGTGAAGAAGGCGCAATAGCGCCTCTTCAACCTCGGGAGGTTGAAAAAAAATGTGGCTTATCACCGAAAACCCTCAAACTTTTACAGGTGCACAATTGAGAGCATCCTGTTGGGGTCTATCACCACCTGGTAATAACCTGGTAAGGCAACTGCACGGCCCACAACCGCAGGGCTCTCCAGAGGGTGGTGCGGTCTGCACAACGCTTCACCGGGGGCAAACTACCTGCCCTCCAGGACACCTACAACACCCGATGTCACAGAAAGGCAAAAAATATAATCAAAGACAACCACCACCCGAGCCACTGCCTGTTCACCCCGCTATCATTCAGAAGGTGAGGTCAGTACAGGTGCATCAAAACTGGGACCGAGAGACAGAAGCTGTTTTTCAATCTCAAAGCCATCAGATTGCGGGACGGTCGAGCTAACGTAGGTTGTGATTAGCATGAGGTTGTAAGTAACAAGAACATTTCCCAGGACATAGACATATCTGATATTGGCAGAAAGCTTCAATTCTTGTTAATCTAACTGCACTGTCCAATTTACAGTAGCTATTATAGCAAAATAATACCATGCTATTGTTTGAGGAGAGTGCAGTTATGAACTTGAAAATGTATTAATAAACCAATTAGGCATATTTGGGCAGTCTTGATACAACATTTTGAAGAGAAATGCAAAGGTTTATTGAATCAGTAAAACTTTGCACATACACTGCTGCCATCTAGTGGACAAGATCTAAATTGCGCCTAGATTCCTAAGTCATTTTGGCCTTTCTCTTGCATTTCTTGCAGATCTAATGTGTTATATTCTCCTCCATGAACTTAACATTTCCACAAACTTCAAAGTGTTTCCTTTCAAATGGTTCTCAAGAATATGCATTTCCTTGCTTCAGGTCCTGAGTACAGGCAGGTAGATTTGGGTATGTCATTTTAGGCGAAAATTGGAAAAAAAGGGGGCTGATCCTTAAGAGGTACAGCCACCACTAGCACAGAGAGGTGGCTGCCTACCTACAGACGTGATATCATTGGCCACTTTAATAAATGGAACACTAGTCACTTTAAGAATGTTTACATAGCTCGCATTACTCATCTCATATGTATATACTGTATCCTTCACCATCTGTTGCATCTTAGCCGCTCGGTCATTGCTCATCAATATATATTATAATTATATATTCTCATCCCATTCCTTCACTAGATTGTGTGTATTAGGTTTTGTTGTGGAATTGTTAGATATTACCTGTTAGATACTGCTGCACTGTCGGATCTAGAAGCATAAGCATTTCACTACACTCGCAATAACATCTGCTAACCATGGGTATGTGACCAATAACATTTAATTGGATTTGAGAACAATCATAGCCAACTCACTCTGCACTTTTTTTTTTAAGTCCATACTTCAACCTAAACAAAGGCACACGCTCATAGAGGCCCACTTACTCTGGGATGGAAAGCGATGGCTGTGACGAAGTCAATATGCTGAAAGCAGCATAGACACTCTCTCCTGGATATGTGCCACAGTCTGACCGTCTTATCCATTGACGAGGAAAGTAGGAAGTAGTTCTGGAATCAAATAATACAGTGAATACTAGGACAGTGTACAGGCGTTTGGGAGAAATTGAAAAGGGGGGCGTGGAAAGGCCTGCGTAGTCTCACCTTTGACCAGGACAAGTCCAGCAGGTCAGCCGTATGACCCTTGTACTTGCAAAAGGGGACTTGGCGGAAGGGGAGATTCTTGTCCTCTGAATCGGGGTCTTCAGGAACACTGCTCATCTGGGAACAAAAGAGGAACTCTTGTCTGTCAGGCTGGGGTCTCCACAGTAACACTGGTATAGTTACCCAAAGCAACCCTGACCATAACGTTACTTTCTTCATGTTTTACAGCTGACCCTCAACTCTAACCATGTCACTGATGGGTCCTAACCTTACTCACCCCACCGTCTGTGTCTGATTTGGAGGAACACAGGCTTTCCTGAGAGGGAGAGGGCGACACACGACCTGGTTGAGAGAGAACATAAGGGAAGAACCATGAGAAACCCACCAAACAAGCTTTACATTTACTAAAGGTGTGGCAGACAAACTATTTTGTTCAGAGACAACAGAGCTCAGCCCTTTTTAAGGTCTCATGATCTACCCACCTTCAGTGTTGTACTTTTTCCTCATGTTGTTGAAGTAGTCAAAGGCATTTTTCAGAACCCAGATTCGCACTACGTTGTCCTGGCCTGCTGTTGCCAACAACCTCCCACAGTGTGAGAACTTCATGGTCCACACTGCACCCTGAGGACCGGACAACAGAACAAGGGTTAGGCAAATATGCATGAATATATATTCTAGAGGTCGACCGATTCATCGGAATGGCCGATTTCAAGTAAAAAAAAATTACAGCTTTATTTAACTAGGCAAGTAAGTTAAGAACACGTTCTTATTTTCAATGACGGCCTAGGAACGGTGGGTTAACTGCCTTGTTCAGGGGCAGAACGACAGATTTTTACCTTGTCAGCTCAGGGATTCAATCTTGCAACCTTACGGTTAACTAGTCCAACGCTCTAACCACCTGCCTCACAAGGAGTCCGCCTGTTACGCGAATGCAGTAAGAAGCCAAGGTAAGTTGCTAGCTAGCATTAAACTTATCTTATAAAAAACAATCAATCATAATCACTACTTATAACTACACATGGTTGATGATATTACTAGTTTATCTAGCGTGTCCTGCGTTGCATATAATCGATGCATTGCGCATTCGCGAAAAAGGACTGTCGTTGCTCCAACATGTACCTAACCATAAACACCAATGCCTTTCTTAAAATCAATACACAGAAGTACACATTTTTAAACCTGCATATTTAGCTAAAATAAATCCAGGTTAGCAGGCAATATTAACCAGGTGAAATTGTGTCACTTCTCTTGCGTTCATTGCACGCAGAGTCAGGGTATATGCAACAGTTTGGGCCGCCTGGCTCATTGCGAACTAATTTGCCAGAATTTTACATAATTATGACATAACATTGAAGGTTGTGCAATGTAACAGGAATATTTAGACTTATGGATGCCACCCGTTAGATAAAATACGGAACGGTTCCGTATTTCACTGAAAGAATAAACGTTTTGTTTTCGAGATGATAGTTTCCGGATTCGACCATATTAATGACCTAAGGCTCGTATTTCTGTGTGTTATTATGTTATAATTAAGTCTTATGATTTGATAGAGCAGTCTGACTGAGCGATGGTAGGCACCAGCAGGCTCATAAGCATTCATTCAAACGGCACTTTAGTGCGTTTTGCCAGCAGCTCTTCGCAATGCTTCAAGCATTGCGCTGTTTATGACTTCAAGCCTATCAACTCCCGAGATTAGGCTGGTGTAACCGATGTGAAATGGCTAACTAGTTAGCGGGGTGCGCGCTAATAGCATTTCAAACGTCACTCGCTCTGAGACTTGGAGTGGTTGTTCCCCTTGCTCTGCATGGGTAACGCTGCTTCGAGGGTGGCTGTTGTCAATGTGTTCCTGATTCGAGCCCAGGTAGCGGCGAGGAGAGGGATGGGAGCTATACTGTTACACTGGCAATACTAAAGTGCCTATAAGAACATCCAATAGTCAAAGGTATATGAAATACAAATCGTATAGAGAGAAATAGTCCTATAATAACTACAACCTAAAACTTCTTACCTGGGAATATTGAAGACTCATGTTTAAAGGAACCACCAGCTTTCATATGTTCTCATGTTCTGAGCAAGGAACTTAAACGTTAGATTTCTTACATGGCACATATTGCACTTTTACTTTCTTCTCCAACACTTTGTTTTTGCATTATTTAAACCAAATTGAACATGTTTCATTATTTATTTGAGGCTAAATTGATTTTGATGTATTATATTAAGTTAAAATAAGTGTTCATTCAGTATTGTTGTAATTGTCATTATTACAAATACATTATTTTATTTACTTATTATAAAAAATTAAATAAAAAATTAAATCGGCATCTCTTTTTTTGGTCCTCCAATAATCGGTATCGGCTTTGAAAAATCATAATCGGTCGACCTCTAAAATATTCACGCTTACATCTGCATTCATGGTTACATGCTGTATGCTTCAGTCATGGAAGAGGTCTGTTGTTCAATGGAAAGAAAGCACTGACACATTAACACACAATCTTACCATGTGCTCTCCACTCAGGTCCTGGACCACCTTGACCTGATCAAAGTCAAAGGGGCCCTTGAAGCTGTGGGCTGCCTTGAACTTGACAGGCCGGGTGTAGGGCATCCCCTCGTCATCACTGGAAGACGGGTCATCCTGGTCGTTGTGAAACACTGAGACACAACCACACAGTGAGACGTCACCCAGCAGAGTGACTAAACCGCAGCAGTAGAATGTTCATCGGGGGGAAAAAAAAAAAAAAATCAGTGGATGAGGGCTGTGGGGGTTGGCATACCTTCATCACGGACACTCTTCACCTTGTTGACGGCCTTCTCACCATACTCTTCAGCCAGATGCTTGGCCCGCTTCACAGACTTGCCCAGGAACTTCTTCAGCTGAGTGCTGTGGTAGTGAAGACAGAGGACACATGAAACACCATGAAACCGTCACAGACTGTCAGAGCAGAGAGGAAACACTAACCACAGCATGAGGCAGGGCACTATGCCATTTCTTACGTTTTCTGTTTCAGCTTCCCTCCGTCAGAGTCAGTCAATGGAACCTGGGCCTTGTCATCATCATCTGACTGTGCTGCGTCATTTCTGACAGGAAAAAACAGACAGACATCTTCCTCAAGATTTGTACTATCTTTTTTATGTATGGGACTGCTACCCGATATAGTTACCAAAACAATCTGTTCGCACAGGGGAGTGTATATATAGCTGTATGTTTTTTCAACCATAGCCCAAGGATTGGTGTGGCCCCATGATATATTACAGTCCTGGCTTGAGTTATAGGAGAGCAGTTCTTACGTGATGTACTCCTTAGTCCTCCTCATGATGTGTAATGTGAGTGGGTTGATCCCTGTGGGAAGCTTCTCCTCCGCCTGGATGAGAGGGATCTCCTCACCCGTGTCCAGATTCTTGATCATCACACTCGCCAGGATCTCCTATTACAGAGAGCCCAGCCAATCAATGAATTAGAAACAAACACTCAAAAAGGTATGTGTAGAGAGTAGGCGGGCCCCTTTGTACAGGTTAAGGCTGGATGAATGAAAGAGCGAGACAAGGAAACATACCTCATCAGTCAGCTCTCTGCCAGAGTTGGATCGTGGACGCTGAGGACCTAGAGCATCACCAATGGGACTGGATGCCTGCTCATCCTCATTCTCCTGTGGGAACACACCAATACACACACACGCACTTACTACACTGGTTTTAATTCTCAGACAAAGGGGTATTCCGAATTGCAAGGGTCAAAGGCCTGTTGAAAAAGGAGGATAAAGAACAAAAAGTAAATCCACACTGGTACGCTGCCGCCAAAGTGTTTATTCAGAAGAGGACAACATTTTAACCCCAAACTAGGTCTTTGTCAGGACAAAGTTTTCCCCAAGTGCAGAAGAATATATACATTGGCTTCCTGAGAAGCAATAAGTGGACCTGTGCTCTGCGCCAATAGAAAGCACAGGAAACAAATACCCACTGACCTGTGCTGTGACAACCTTGTCCCCACTGGTGGCGCTAGCCAGGTCCAAAGAGTGCTGCAGATCCTTGGTGATGCTCCTCACTGTGCTGCTGGGAGACACCAGGCCACATGGCTCCTCCAGCTCCCCTGCATACACCGGCCAATCACACAGCAAAGACACAGGGTTAAAGGTCAACAGTGTCACCTCATCTCCATGGTTACACAACTAAATGATCATGAGTAAGTGAGTAAGTGTGGGTAGAAGTGAACAGCTGAGAACAGTTATGAGAGGTCAATGTGTTCAGCTCAATGTATTCCATCCTTGCAGCAACATATTTAATTGACATGCATATCAGCATTTTATCTTGACCTTGTGCTACTGAGTGTGTGAGTATACAAGCAAAGCGTTATTTACCTTCCAGTCCTGCTGCCCTCATACACTCCTGGGACTTCTTGCTGAGGGGTAAAGCAGGCCGGGATGGGGGTGGTGGCCGTGGAGGAGCAGCTCCGCTGGGAGGGGGTGGGCGTGAAGGCGGAGGTTTCTTGGTGCTGGCCACAATGTCAGGCTCTACAGTGAACTGCCGTGGGGGTTTTGAAGGCCCCGGGTCAGAGGAGCCAGCCGGCTTGTCTGTGAGGGGATCCTGGTCTAGGATGTCTGCTGGTCTCTGCTCCCTGTCCCTGTCCTCTGCAGACACCCAGGGTAGGTCAGGAAGGTCCGGCGGGAGGTCTAGTTGCCCCAGGGTGCTGGTGATGTCTGGGGGCTGGACATGCTCCTGTGACCCTGACGACAGGCTGGGGATGTCTGGGAGAGCCATGGAACACGCTCGCTGCTGTTCCTGTGGCTGCTCTGATCTCTCAACCACAGGCTGAGGTTCCATAGCAGGATGCTCTCGTTCTACAGGGGCCACATTTTCGTCCTTCACCTCTGACTCTGCCCTTGTATCAACATTCCTCTCCTCCTTCAGCTGAGCCTCCTCCATTGCACTTCCCTTCTGGCTCTCCTCAATGATGCTGTCGATGATCTAGAAGGGACAACACATCATAGATGAAAACAATCATCAAAAAGGTAATATACTCATAACAGGATGTTTCTCTAATAAGGATTGTGTGGTCGTATGAGTGTATTCTCTCTGATAAAAGTGTTGTGGGATTTCCCCACACTTAAGGTGAGAGGGACGTGAAGAAGGAGTACAGACACACGTTGGAGGGGCTGTGTGTATGTGTCGATGACCTAGACAACTTAGTGGCGTGCCACACATCCAAATATTTGCTGGAGTGACAATGTAGAATCTGGTGACACCATGACAGACTAGCAGCATTTACATAGAGCCCAAAAACCAGCAATCATCAAAACACATTTACCGACATGATCAACACATAGTCAGGGGCTCAGTAACTATTAAAAATCCTCAGGAATAAAGTCAAACGTATTTTTTTTCATAATGTCATAACCACAATGTCCTAGCTAAGTAGGGATTAATGAGCATTAGCCTAGATTTTAAGATAAGGAGGGGGAGTACCTGGATGGAGTCATCTTGGCGTGCCTCAGGTGCAGCCAGCCCAACAGCCACATCCTCTGGTGGGCTCTCTACCACCCCCTGCAGGAACACAAAACAAAATGTACAAGGAGACTGACAAGGAGAAACACTGTACTTTTATAAACTTGCACCTCATACAGTGCATCTTCAAACTAACATTTGGGGATGTGCTTATGATTTGTAATATTTTACTAGTAAAAGGGATGACAATGTCCTGAATAGAGTATGTAAAACACTAAACTGGCACCTCTGGACATGCAGTAGCAAACTGCTTATTGCAAACAACCCCAGGTAAGGCTGTGTTTTGGGTTTAGCCTCAATAGAACTCTTAAAGGCGCTCCTCTAGCTCGTTTGAAAGTAGTTACCCAGCTATGCCCTTTAAGTAATGATTAAACTAAAACCAACACTCGGTTACAGTTTTTGACATCTCCTAAATTAAATGAAACTTCACTCTCTAGTCTTTAAAGAGATGGTTCTTAGGTTATTGTTTTTTACTGTCAAATGCTAGTAAGAACAATAAATACCTGAGGTGTGGGAAGGACAAACTTTGCAGGTGTCCTAAGTAATAAAAAGACAAGTGGAAGTGTTAGTCACAAGACTCGTCCTGATATGGTTAATCAGAATTACCTTTACCTAGGGCCTAGGCTACATTTCAGACGAGAGATTTGAAAGAAATCATGCTTGTTTTAACATTACAAAACAAAAAACACAGGACAACCGTAAAGACAATTTATTCTGAACATGTAAGATATGTAATCATGCAAGCTACAGGAAATTACAGCACCTGTTACACCAGTGTTCTCCTGTTAGTTTAAGTTTGAGCAAATTAGGAAAAATACAACTTTACAACAAGCAACAGTTGAAGCCAAAACCACTGTAGCTATTTTATCTCAAATCACTCTACTATAATTATATAAAGAAAAGTGTGTGCGTCTCAAAGAGACATGTCAATCACACTTCTCTCTCTCCATTACACTTGACCCCTCTTATATGGTCATGGCGAAAACAAAATTCCTGTTGGGAGACCTTGGCAATTGATGACCCCACAACCTTTTACCTCTTTAAAAAGATGGATTATAATAAGACAAGGAAAAATTATCCACAGACTAGTGGCATAGTTGTTGTTGTTGTAGAAAATAATTATAGGTAATGTTTTCGTTCCTTTATTCGAGAAGAGACACTGAATGTATGAGCAAAATAATTCTTACTTGCGAACATCTGGTTGAATTCATGTCAGTGACCAGCATCATCATCACAGCTGATAACGTTTTTCAACACCAATAGCACAGTATATACACATGATATACCTTTATTTGAGCAATTGATGTAAGTAGAAAGGTTACTTACACTTTAGGAGATGGAGTAAAATTGACGTCTTCAGCAGCATCGTAGAATTCCTCTGTGTCACTATCTGACGCCATTTAGTTAGCTTGCTAACGTACCTAGCTAGTTTAGATGCATACAATTGCCAGTGCCTCTCCCATAAGAGAAATCGCTGCAATATTTAGACGTGATCGGTTTATTATGAAGACATACAATTCGTACAGGAAATAAAAAGGGTACTCCACTGAAAACGGACTTCTTTCCGTAGGATACACCCAGATGTTGCTAGCTAGCTACTAGCTAATGCCTGGGAGAGGCCACTCACCTGTGTGTACTAGCTACTGCCGGTACTGGCCGCTATTGCTAACGTAGCCAGCTAGCTAACGAAGAAGGTGGCCCTAGTCTTTAGCTAGCTACCAAGTTTCTTGAATCAATTCATAAATAAATACTCTGAATTAAAGGTCAGCGCTAAAATGACTACCTATTACCGCGGTCTTCCTCGAAATAGGACTGCAGCCGCAACAGATTTAGGGCAGCTTCACAAACGAGGAAGAACACCCCCAAAAGATTAAAAACACACATTCGGAAATCTCGCGCGAACTTATTTGACAGCTTCAAAGCCCGGTTCGTCTCTTCTACGCGTCTCTTTCATATAGGCTGATCTGAAAACATAAAGCAAAGATGGAACCTGATTTGGTCACTTGTCTACTTCTTTCAGAGCTATTAACGATTCACGTGTATTGTAAAATACATTATAGTATGTTTTGTATTTTATTAGGATCCCAAATTGCGAAGGCAGAAGCCACTCTCGCTGGGGTCCAAATAGCAGTAAATTAATTTGTACAGTAATAGTTTAATGATGACCCTTGCTTAGGCTCGATACAATCACCCCAAAGTAAGTTAACTCTATTGGAGCAGTGTTTAGCAATAGAGACCGAGGTTTGACATCCACAAGGGGTGTTGCATTGTTCGCTACGATGGTGTCAGCAGTGAGATGGTGCCCGTGAAGCCATCAGAGAGGCGAACCAAAAAGAGGGAATAGTGTAACGACCATAGAGATCCTATTATATTAGTATTCTGATTCCTAATTCTATGGAGCTGTGGTTAGTAGCCTATGGGCTGGGAGACATGGGTTCGAGATCCGCAATTGTTTGGTTCACACCTGTTGTCCTTTGATTACAATTTTTTTTTTACCGAGTCTTCTAGGCTTACTCTTTTAGCTCACTGACCGAAAGCATAGACTGGCTTGGGGAGCAAACGTAGTCTTCAGGTCTGCAGTAAAAAATAAAAACACAATTCATCTTGTTAAAAAAATATAGGCTATTTCTGGCCTATTAGTGAGTCATCTATAACATTGATTTATAAAACAAACAACGATATTGTCAGCACAATGCTTTCTTCTGTGCGGTTTTACACCTTAAATTAATGGAATATACTAATACTGCCACCAGCTGGACCACGCCTATGTTGTTTGGTTTTGGAAATTTTGTGGCTATGAAAAAGATTGCCATATGAGGGTCTCGCCAAGATGGCGCTGTGCGCACTCATTTCTCCGTATTAAAACTTTGAATAGTTTTAATACGGAAAAAGTTATAGTTATCTGTCGTTTGACTATTTAATATTATTCAAGACTACATTTATCTTATTTCGTCGAGTTCAGCCCTGATAAAAACGTAAAGATAGCAAAACGGCTAGCAATTGACATAGCATCACGTTAAATGAACATGTCCAGAAAGGCTCCTGAAGCTCAGGCTAATGTTCTAATCACTAGCTTCCACGATTATGCTGTTGACTCAGTGGATATTTCCCATCTTTCTGTTATCAACAGCGAGGACTTCCTCCCCTCTACCATCACTCCAAGCAAACCTCCCGCCTCTAAAAAGGCAAGTCTGACAGTAACTTCAACTCAGCGGACATTGTCACCACGCTTTTGCAATTAATCAATAGTAGATCTGATGCCCTTTAAAAAAGGATTGCTAGCAACGCGGTCCAAATTGTAGCACTGAAAAAGACGATTGACTTCGCATGTGCATATGTAACGGTTTATGTAAATTGTTAAATTCCTGCATGAAATGGGTATTATGCCATCTCCTGGTAGGAAATTTTGTTTACATTGTCTAATACACTCAGCGATAAAGGAATGGGATTCTGGGTAATCCACAGCAGATTTATGGAGAATACTGTTTTCCATGTGGGTTTTATGCTAGCAAAAATTAATTTTTTCAAATTGGTAGCTAACTCGAAAATGCATCTTCTTTAGGATAATTATTTATATCCCATCGACTAATTATCATTATTCCATACTGTGTGTCCCATCATTGCAGGTAATTTATGACACATGTATAAAGTATATGTTTTATAAACTCATAAACACCAGCAGCCAGTGTATTAGCCGGATTTTGTTAGTTTAGGAAAATATGTGGAACATTCTAGGTGTATTATATTTCTTCGCCACAAGAGTGTGGCATTTTTTCAGGTAAATTGTATATATCTTGAATACTAAAATGGATGATAGTTTATTCTGATGTTGTAAATATGAGATTACACATGGAAACGATGGACTTATTTTATTATAGTAAATTAAGAATTGGTGGTTAAATCCACTATACGATCACAATGACTGATAGACGTTTCAATAGTTTTTTATGTTAGTATATTATACAGCAGATGTATGGAGAATTGCTGTGGGAGTGCTATTTATATCCCGTCGACTACTGATCATTCATCCATACTGTGTGTCCCATCATTTCAGCTTTGGAAATAAATGAACTATCCATCCATTGCTCCTTCCTCTGTTGATTTACTGTGGGAGTGCTATTTATATCCCGTCGACTACTGATCATTCATCCATACTGTGTATCCCATCATTGCAGCTTTGGAAATAAATGAACTATCCATCCATTGCTCCTTCCTCTGTTGATTTACTGACTTGAGGGACGGGACCAGGAAGGTCACACATAGTGATAAGAAATTAAAGAAAAGGTTACTTACCTTGAAAAGCGCATCCAGAAAGAAGGGTGCACTGACGCGTGTGAGAGACGGGCCACCGAAATAGAGAGCTATTCAAGGCGTTGGAACTTGAAACTGCAGGGTGTCCCCGAGGTGGAGATGCAATATGTACGTCAGGAGACCACACGGATCTGCCAAGCTATTCTCCAGGAGGAGAGGACCAAACTCCCTGAAGTGATTGACATCGTTCACCGTCTCGGCTCCAAGCGTCCTAACAACTCCAAGCCCAGTAGCATCATCATGCAGTTTACGCAGCAGGTCTACAGAGATGCGGTGTGGAAAGCAGCGAAGAAGTCCACCTACCTGCAAACCAAACGTTTTGAAGTTTAATGAGGATTTCTCCAGGGTTGATCGAGAAAGGAGGGAGAAGCTGTAGCCAGTGACTGAGGCAGCGCGCAAGCAGGGAAAGACTGCATATTATTTCTGGGCAAGTGCCTTCATCAATATAACTGAAACGTATCCCTTCCTGAGAGCATAAACGTATTGCTGGAACAAATGCGTTCGTCCTATTTCTAAACACATGGATGAGCTTTGAACTTTGTTGTGGACAATGAATGTATATAATTGTTTGTATTCTGTTTCTGATAGAAATTGCTTTTATTTCCATTTTATAGGAAAAGGCCACCGCAGGAGTATTTTTGTTGCTGACTGACAGCTAGTTAATTTTAAATTTAGCTAAATGACAGCTAATTATTGTTGTATTTTTATTTTTTCACTCAATGGTCTATGAATATGCTGCGGCTCTTGGTGTTTCTGCTCTGTACTCAGTTACCTCCTGTGAGCACTTGACAACCATTCCTTAGTGTCCTCTTTTCTTCTCCATGTTCTCGTTCACCTTGTCTTTGTCAATAGTTTCTCTTAATGCTAGGGGGTTAACCACTTGAGTCACGATCTGAATGCAAAATGACACCACCAAAACAATGTTTTAATGTAGCAACACCTGCTGATCGTTCCGAACAATGTGAGTTAGCATCATTTACAGTATAATGAGATTCTTGAAAAAAACTACAAATCAGTTTTCAGTTGCTTAAGAAAAAGAAACAAAGCTTTATGTTTCACAGTGTGTCTTATTATCTTTGTCGTATAATTTAATTTAGTCAAACGATTTTGGTTACTGTTTATGGGTATAACTTCTTGATGCTGTAGAAAATCGAATTTTATATTGGTTATCTGAATTTCCCAGCTCCTTGGAGATTTTAATAATGCTTTAGATAAGTATCTTGATAGGTGGCCTCCGTGGCAGTCTACTTCTCTGAATGCCAATCTATAGTTATTTATGCAGAAGTTTGATCTAGTGGATATATGGAGAGAGAAGTTTCCTCTTGAGAGATCCTATACCTGGTGTAACAAAACATGTACTAGACGTTCACTTATTGACTATGGTTTCAGAGGGCTTAGAAACTAGGTTTCTATTCATATTCTTAACAACAGACCATAGAGCTATTTGCATACAAGTTTCAATATTTCCCTGTAATGATAGTCAATGCAAAGCTTCACACTGGAAACTGAATAGCTCCATATTAAAACATGAAATAGTCAAATTTGATATAGGTTTTATTATACATTTTTTGAATAAAGCCCAGGGGTAAAGTTTGTATAGGACAAACTGGGAGTTTCTACAGTTTGAAATTGCTAAATATTTAAGAAAATATAGCAGTGATCTTGTAAAGACCAGAAGGATAGAAGAGGAAAATGTTATATCAAGAATTACCTCGCTCTTCCAGAGACCTAATAGTCTTTCAGATACGGATAAAGCTGAGTTAATTAACCCTCCTGTGTTCGTTTCATGTTAATTCATTCTGTGTTCCCGGTCCAAAATGACCACCCCATTATAGCTGATTATAAATTCATAATAATACATATATTATCACCTAATGTTGTGTTTGATCTTTTTATCAACTTAAGTTCTTGTGAACATTACTAGTTTTGAAATTCTATTTGCTATTTATGGCCTGTAGGCCTCATTGACCTGAGCTCATACAACTCGTTTTTGAGTTTAAAAAAAGCATAATTTATGGATTATTCAGATGAAACATATTGTGCTATTTATCACAGACTACTTTGTGTCAAAGTTTAACAAGGACTCTCTCCTCACAAGTGTCATGATCAAAGATATGATCAAGAGCCTCACATACAGTATATCGTTTGGTCATTGTGCTGCCACAGAATGAATTGTGAGCAAGGCCTCACAATTCTCTTCTAAATGTTAACTATTGATTCTTCTGATCAAGAATTACGTGATAATCCCATCTCTTTAGAGGAAATTATAGATGCTATTGTTCGCCTTCAAAATAACAAATCCTCTGGGGTTGATGGTATTACTGCAGAATTCTGCGAAGTTTTCCCAAAGAATTGGCTCCCTTTCTATTGGAAGTGCACTCTGAAAGTATAGCCAATGAAGCACTCCCTCCCACTCTAAAGCAAGGTTTAATTACTATAATTCCTAAACCAAAAAAATTATTGTTACTCAATTGGCGTCCAATTTGCCTTTTAAATAACGATTACAAGCTAATACTACCACTCTTCCTTGCTAAATGATTAAGGGGTGTTTTGGATGCCATTATAGATGAGTCCCAGTCAGGGTTTATGAGAAATAGGCACATCTCAAACAATGTCAGACTGGTATTAGATATCATAGATTACTCAGATTTGGTCTCTGATTAGAGTTTTATACTCTTTGGATTTGTATAAAGCCTTTGATTTTCCTACTTCTCATACTCTGTAATTACAATATTGAAAACAATCGAGATTGACTGATTTAATTTCCATAAACAATCCCTTTGTAGCATGGTCTTTGACCTACAAGCACAATTTATCTCCACACAGATATTTTACCTGGAGCAATAGAGATATCTTATATTAAGGCAAGTCATTATTTTTGAGAAATGGTTCCAAAACAACTGTTCAATGATAAAGGTATTGTATTTAATTATGCTGAATTTTGGCTTTTCGTAAGATACCGATAACTCCAAAGGAATTTGCTGTAGTTTTTGATGCAATCCCCTCTGGAGTTATTGTACTTTTTAAGGATGTAGACAAATCTATCCCCTCTTCTTTACCTTCTCTTGTTCCAGCTGACTCAACAGTAGGAAATATAGGTTCCTCTTTCTGTTTTGAAAAACAATAGGAAAATATGTGCCTTATTTCAATGTGATGTTGTTTCAGTCCCATATGTCATGTCTTTCTGGAATGGCTTTTTAAGAAATATTAATTGGGAAAATGTTTGGTGTCTTTGTCAAAAGTTTATTTTAACTAATAAGATTAAATAAGTTTCTTTATAAATGAATCCACAAGTTCTACCATACTAACCATTATCTTGAAAAGGAAAAAAAAGACATTGATGTTTCCTGTACCTTCTGTAATGAACATCCGGAGACTGCTTTATATTTATTTGGATATTGCTCTTATACCTGGAAGCTGTGGGAAGATATCTGTAGATTTGTTTTAGATCATGTACACTACTGGTCAAAAGTTTTAGAACACCTACTCATTCATGGGTCTTTCTTTATTTTTGCTATTTTCTACATTCTAGAATAATAGTGAACATCAAAAACAGGCACCGGGCAACACAGAGTTACACATGGAATAAACAAGCGTACAGTCAATAACACAATAGAAAAAAGAAAGTATATACAGTGTGTGCAAATGGCGTGAAGAGGTAAGGCAATAAATAGGCCATAGCAGCGAAGTAATTACAATTTAGCAGATTAACACTGGAGTGATAGATGAGCAGATGATGATGTGCAAGTAGAGATACTGGTGTGCAAAAGAGCAGAAAGTAAATAAAAACAATATGGGGATGAGGTAGGTAGATTGGGTGGTCTATTTACAGATGGACTATGTACAGCTGCAGCGATCGGTTAGCTGATCAGATAGCTGATGTTTAAAGTTAGTGAGGGAAATATAAGTCTCCAGCTTCAGCGATTTTTGCAATTCGTTCCAGTCACTGGCAGCAGAGAATTGGAAGGAAAGGCGGCCAAAGGAGGTGTTGGCTTTGGGGATGACCAGTGAGATATACCTGCTGGAGCGCGTGCTACGGGTGGGTGTTGTTATCGTGATCAGTGAGCTGAGATAAAGCGGAGCTTTACCTAGCATAGACTTATCATGACCTGGAGCCAGTGGGTCTGGCGACGAATATGTAGCGAGGGCCAGCCGACTAGAGCATACAGGTCACAGTGGTGGGTGGTATAAGGGGCTTTGGTAACAAAATGGATGGCACTGCGATAGAGTGCATCCAGTTTGCTGAGTAGAGTATTGGAAGCTATTTTGTAGATGACATCACCGAAGTCGCGGATCGGTAGGATAGTCAGTTTTACTAGGGTAAGTTTGACGGCGTGAGTGAAGGAGGCATATGATTCCATATGTGTTATTTCATAGTTTTGATGTCTTCACTATTATTCTACAATGTAGAAAATAGTAAAAAAACAACATAAAAACTTGAATGAGTAGGTGTAAGTTCTAAAACTTTTGACCGGTAGTGAACATGCAAATGTTTCCCTTGTACTTGAAAATGTGATATTTGGTTTTACAAAGTATAGAAAAGTATATGCAAAGCCTTTCTTAATCAACGTCTTTGTTATTTGAGCTATATTCATCAATGTTTATTTGAGTAAAAAAACTCTGTTTATTACTTTTGAGAATGAAATTGAACAATATACTGTATAAACACTTTCTTCTTCTCATAACAAAAAAGCAATTAAAACTTTCAATGTTTGCAGTTTTTACAAGGTCTTTATGTAATGTATTGTCTTTATTCCCCTGACTGTTGTTTGTATACTCTGTTTTTCTATATTGTATATTTTGAAGTGCTTTACAAAAACAAAATAAGAAAATAAGTTGCCATATCAGTTACCAGCATGGATACTTTACGTCCCTTGCAAAAGACCTGTCAGGGTTGTGTGCAGAGATGTAGCGGAGTCAAGCGCAGGACACAGGTGTTGAGCAATATAACGGCGTTTACTCAAAATATAGGCAAAAATTCCTCAATGGGAATATAACAAACACACAAGCACTAACAACCACTAACGAAACAAACAATCACGGACAGAACAGAAATGAATGCCAGAGGGTTAAATAGGGAACATGATAGGGGAATTGAAACCAGGTGTGTGTAATACAGACAAAACAAAACGAAACTGAAAAATGGATCGGTGGTGACTAGAAATCCGGTGACGTCGACCGCCGAACACCACCCGAACAAGGAGAAGGGCCGACTTTGGCGGAAGTCGTGACAGTACCCCCCCTTGACGTGCGGCTCCAGCAGCGCGTCGACACCGGCCTCGGGGACGACCCGGAGGGCGAGGTGCAGGGCGATCCGGGTGGAGACGGTGAAACTCTTGTAACATTGACGGATCTAGAATGTCCTCCACCGGTACCCAGCATCTCTCCTCCGGGCCGTACCCCTCCCACTCCACGAGGTACTGAAGGCCCCTCGCCCGACGCCTTGAGTCCATGATGGCTCTTACGATATACGCCGGGACCCCCTCGATGTCAAGAGGGGGCGGAGGAACCTCCCGCACCTCAGACTGCTGGAGCGGACCAGCCACCACCGGCCTGAGGAGAGACACATGGAACGAGGGGTTAATACGGTAATCAGGGGGGAGTTGTAACCTATAACAAACCTCGTTCAGTCTCCTCAGGACTTTAAATGGCCCCACAAACCGCGGACCCAGCTTCCGGCAGGGCAGGTGAAAGGGCAGGTGAAAGGGCAGGTTTCGGGTCGAGAGCCAGACCCGCACCGGGGCCTCCCTGCGGTGGCGGTCGGCACTCGCCTTTTGCCTCCTGATGGCCCGTTGTAGCCGCACATGGGCAGCGTTCCATGTCTCCTCTGAGTGCCTAAACCATTCATCCACCGCAGGAGCCTCAATCTGGCTCTGATGCCATGGTGCCAGGACCGGCTGATAACCCAGCACACACTGAAAAGGTGATAGGTTGGTAGAGGAGTGGCGGAGGGAGTTTTGGGCCATCTCCGCCCAGGGGATGTAAACCGCCCACTCCCACGGCCGGTCCTGGCAATAGGACCTCAGAAACCCACATCCTGGTTGACTCTTTCCACCTGCCCGTTGCTCTCGGGGTGGAAACCTGAGGTAAGGCTGACCGAGATCCCCAGGCGTTCCATAAACGCCCTCCAGACTCTAGACGTAAATTGGGGATCCCGATCAGAAACTATATCCTCAGGCACCCCGTAGTGCCGGAACACGTGGGTGAACAGGGCCTCCGCAGTTTGTAGAGCCGTAGGGAGACCGGGCAAAGGAAGGAGACGGCAGGACTTAGAAAACCGATCCACAACGACCAGGATCGTGGTGTTACCCCGCGACGGGGGAAGATCCGTCACGAAATCCACCGATAGGTGTGACCACGGTCGCTGTGGAACGGGAAGGGGTTGTAATTTCCCTCTGGGCAGATGTCTAGGTGCCTTGCACTGTGCGCATACCAAACAGGAGGAAACATAAACCCTCACGTCCTTAGCTAAAGTGGGCCACCAGTACTTCCCAGCAAGGCAGCGCACCGTCCGACCGATACCAGGATGACCAGAGGAGGGTGACGTGTGAGCCCAACAGATCAAACGATCGCGGACATCAAACGGAACGTACAGACGCCCAGCTGGACAGTCAGGTGGAGTGGGCTCTGCACGTGACGCCCGTTCGATGTCCGCGTCCACCTCCCACACCACCGGTGCCACCAGGCGAGAGGCTGGAATTATGGGAGTGGGATCTGTGGACCGCTCCTCTGTATCATACAGCCGGGACAGTGCGTCTGCCTTAACGTTCTGGGAACCTGGTTTGTAGGAAAGGGTGAAATCAAAACGGGTGAAAAACATGGCCCACCTTGCCTGGCGAGGGTTCATTCTCCTCGCTGCCCGGATGTACTCCAGATTGCGGTGGTCAGTCCAAATGAGAAAAGGGTCTCTAGCCCCCTCAAGCCAATGTCTCCACGCTTTCAGAGCCATGACAACAGCCAGCAACTCCCGGTCCCCCACATCATAGTTTCGATCCGCCGGGCTGAGCGTCTTCGAAAAGAATGTACAGGGGCGGAGCTTTAGTGGCGTACCCGAGCGCTGAGACAGCACAGCCCCTATCCCTGCCTCGGACGCGTCCACCTCAACAATGAATGCTAAGGAAGGATCAGGATGAGCCAGCACGGGAGCCGAGGTAAACAGAGCCTTCAGGTGACCAAAAGCCCTGTCCGCCCCAACTGTCCACTGCAGTCGCACCGGTCCCCCCTTCAGCAGTGAGGTAATGGGAGCCGCTACCTGACCAAAACCCCGGATAAATCTCCGGTAGTAGTTGGCAAACCCTAAAAACCGCTGCACCTCCTTTACCGTGGTTGGAGTCGGCCAATTACGCACGGCTGAAATGCGGTCATTCTCCATCTCTACCCCTGACGCTGAAAAGCGGTACCCTAGGAAGGAGATGGACTGTTGGAAGAACAGACATTTGTCAGCCTTGACGTACAGGACATGCTCCAACAGTCGACCAAGCACCCTGTGCACTAGGGACACATGCTCGGCGCGTGTAGCGGAGTATATTAGAATGTCATCTATATACACCACTACACCCTGCCCGTGCAGGTCCCTGAAAATCTCATCTACAAAGGATTGGAAGACTGATGGAGCATTCATTAACCCGTACGGCATGACGAGGTACTCATAATGCCCAGAAGTGGTGCTAAATGCTGTCTTCCACTCATCTCCCCCCTTGATACGCACCAGGTTGTAAGCGCTCCTGAGGTCCAATTTTGTGAAGAAGCGCGCCCCGTTTAATGACTCGGTCATACTGGCTATGAGTGGTAGCGGGTAACTGTATTTTACCGTGATCTTATTTAAACCTCGATAATCAATACACGGGCGCAGCCCTCCATCCTTCTTCTTCCCAAAAATAAACTCGAGACAGGTGAGATGGAAGGCCGAATGTATCCCTGTCCCAGAGATTCGGTGACATATGTCTCCATAGCCACCGTCTCCTCCTGTGACAGAGGATACACGTGACTCCTGGGAAGTGCAGCGTCTACCAAGAGATCTATCGCACAATCCCCCGGTCGATGGGGTGGTTATTGAGTGTCCTTCTTTTTACAGAAGGCGAGTGCCAAATCGGCATATTCTGGGGGAATGTGCATGGTGGAAACCTGGTTTGGACCTTCCACCGTAGTGGCACCTAAGGAAACACCTACACACCTCCCTGAACACTGACAGGACCATCCCTTGAGAGCCCTCTGTTGCCACGAAATAATCGGATCATGAGAGGCCAACCAGGGAAGACCCAACACAACAGGAAACGCAGGAGAGTCGATCAAGAAGAGACTAATTCTCTCCTCGAGATCCCCCTGCGTTCTCATAGCAATGGGCGCTGTGACCTCTCCAATCAGCCCCGACTCCAAAGGACGACTATCTAAGGAATGTACAGGGAAGGGAACATCAACAGGAACAATAGGGATCCCTAATCTATGTGCCAAATAGCGGTCAATAAAGTTCCCAGCTGCGCCTGAATCTACTAGCGCCTTATGCTGGGGATGCGGGGAAAACTCAGGAAATTCTATGGGTAACCACATGTGTGCAACAGAGGGCTCTGGGTGAGTTGTGTGCCTACTCACCTGGGATGACCCACCAGTGCTCCGCCTGCTACCTCGACTTCCAGGAGAAACACCCCAGCACCGACCAGCAGTGTGCCCTCTGCGGCCACAGTTGGTGCAGGGAATGGTCCCCCCTCCGGTCTCCCTCCTAGCAGCCCCTCCTAACTCCATAGGTGTTGGATCCAAGGTGCTGGGTAATGGAACGGGCGGACCCCGATCTAGACGTCCGCGGGGGGCCAACAGGTTATCCAGCCGGATAGATAAATCCACCAGCTGGTCCAGGTTGAGAGTGGTGTCCCTGCAGGCTAGCTCCCTACGAACGTCCTCTCGTAAACTACACCTGTAGTGATCGATCAGGGCCCGCTCATTCCATCCCGCACCAGCTGCCAGAGTTCGGAAGTCCAGTGCGAATTCTTGAGCGCTCCTCATCCCCTGTCTCAGATGGAACAATCGCTCTCCCGCCGCTCTCCCTTCAGGTGGATGATCAAAGACTGCCCGGAAGCGGCGAGAGAAGTCCTCATAGTCATCCAGAGTTAGGCCTTCCCTTCCCCAGAAACAATCACGGACAGAACAGAAATGAATGCCAGAGGGTTAAATAGGGAACATGATAGGGGAATTGAAACCAGGTGTGTGTAATACAGACAAAACAAAACGAAACTGAAAAATGGATCGGTGGTGACTAGAAAGCCGGTGACGTCGACCGCCGAACACCACCCGAACAAGGAGAAGGGCTGACTTCGGCGGAAGTCGTGACAAGACCATTGGGCAGATTCGATTATGCTGAGCCACGGGACACCAGTCTATGGCCCGTGATGTGAAAAGGTAAAAGCTGGTGATGGAGGAGAGCCCTTCTCAAATGAACTGTAATCTGCTCATCTCGGTCATGTCTGGCCAACCTGGTCCAACCAGGCCAACCTGGTCTCAGAGCATTTCACATTATTCTGTACGTAAATCTGAGAATCTCCAATTAGTATGATATGTAAAGTTTTGTATGGTATGTATTAATTTGTGGATGTCCATCACCCATTTCGTATTAAATGTTACGCATTAGCAAAACATACAATATGTTACTATTTCGCAAAGCTTATGAGAATTATAGCTAGGTGGCTAACATTAGCTAGGCTAGGGATTAGGGTTAAGTTTCAGTTTAGGAATTAGGAATTAGGTTAAAGGGTTAGCTTAGGTTAGGGGAAGGGTTAGCTAACATACAAAGTAGCTAAAAAGTAGTAAGTTGTTAATGTTGCTAAAGTTGTCCGTGATGAGATTCGACCTCGCAACCTTGGGGTTGCTAGCCATTTGCGTTATATGTATGTGGAAAATGCATCATACGGGCCAGATTTCAGGACATTGACCCCAATCGTCATTTCCTGTTGAACGCGGAACGAGGGAGAGCTCGGTTTGTTGTTTTGAAAAGTTTGTTGTTTTAAAAGTTTCTTAGTAGCTAGCTAACTTTTGAGTTTGGATCCCGCAACGTAGTTGGAATCAGTTGCTGGGACTGCTATTCTCTGTCCAGTGATTCTGCCGATCAAGGCCGGGTCTGAGGATCTATTTGGTGTAGCAGATAGCCTAGCTGCTAGCTAGCTGCCTATCAAGCTATCAGGGTTTTCTTGAGGGCTTGAACGCAGCCCGCAACGCGTTTAGCCATTGTGGCTGAGACCGCGGATTGTCCTGGGTTTGCGGCTGTCTGCCACCTCTATGTCATTGAGAGAGGACATCAGTTCTGTGTGTGAATCCATGATATCAATGACGGAGAAATCTCGAGGGACAATCAAGGCGGAACAACATGGTTGCGGACGGAATTGCAGAATCTCCACATGAGACCTGGACAGAGTATAAGGACAAAGTGAGGGAAATAATTTCTGAGAAATTGAAGATGGACCACAGAAAGATTTGAGGTGGAGTGAGCCCACAGGACTGGAAAACCCACCACCAACCCAGGTGACAGGCCCAGATAGATAGAGGTCACGTTCCTGAGGTAGAAGCACAAGGTAGCTGCTCTGGAAAGAGCCAAGAACTTGAGAGGAACGTATATTCTCCTCAACGAGGACTTATCCCAGCCATGAAAGCTGCCAGAGCGCGTTGGGACATTGCTTACATCCGCTATGAGAGGCTCATTGTCCACCCTCCCTCCCAGAAGCTTGGAAGGGATGAGAGAGCCAAGCCTATGGGTTTGTAGCTTCAACCCTGCAACACACACACACACACACACACACACACACACACACACACACACACACACACACACACACACACACACACACACACACACACACACACACACACACACACACACACACACACACACACACACACACACACACACACACACACACCAATTGATTAACGGACTGCTGAATGTATTTTTTTGTCTTATATTTTTTTAAATCTTGCTTTGTTAGCGCTTTTCCATATTATGTCTATCTCTGATAAGCTACCCAGGAAAGGGCTGAAAATAGCCCATATTAATATATGTAGCCTTAGAAATAAGGTTCATGAAATCAATAACTTGCTAACATCAGATAACATTCATGTATTAGGCATTTCTGAGACTCAATTAGATCATTCATTTGATGATACAGCAGTAGCAATACAAGGATATAACATCTATAGAAGAGACATAAATTATTATGGGGAGGTGTTGCTGTATATATTCAGAGCCATATCCCTGTAATGCTTAGATAAGATCTTCTGTCAAGTGTTATTGAAGTATTGTGGTTGCAGGTTAACTTGGCACATCTAAAGCCTTTTCTTTTGTGGTGTTACTATAGGCCACCAAGTGCTAACAGTCAGTATCTAAAAAATATGTGTGAAATGCTTGATAGTGTATGTGATGTAAACAGAGAGGTCTACTTTCTCAGGGACCTGACTGGTTTTCATCAAGCTGTCCGCTCAAGAGGAAGCTTCCTACTGTAACCAGTGCATGTAATCTGGTTCAGGTTATTAATCAACCTACCAGGGTGTTTACAAACACTACAGGAACAAGATCATCCACATGTATCGATCAGATTTGTACTAATTCTGTAGAACTTTGTTCTAAAACTGTATCCGTACCCATTGGATGCAGTGATCACAATATAGTGGCTATATCCAGGAAAGCCAAAGTTCCAAAAGCTGGGCCTAAAATAGTGTATAAGAGATCTGCACTTGATGAATTTATGAAATTGCTTCTTCCAATTATTGATAAGAAACTGACTGTTAAGGCTCCATGAAATGATGAGGAATTTAAAAACTGTGTGGTTGAAAGAGATGGGGCAAAAGGAGTGGCTAATAATCTGACTAGCTGATTTACTGCAAATAGAGAAATTATGTGACGAAACTCAACAAAAAGAAGAAGAAAATGTATTATGAAGCCTAGATCAATAATATAAAACTTTATAGTACTTTAAATTAAATTATGTGCAGAAAGACAAATTCAACTCCATCTTTCATCGAATCCGATGGCTTATTCATCACAAAACCATTTGATGTTGACAATTATTTTAATGATTACTTTATTGGCAAAGTGGGCAAACTTAGGCAGGAAATGCCAACAGCGAACAGTGATCCATCGTATTCATTCATTAAAAACAAAGAAATAAAGAAAAGCATTGCAAGTTTGAATTTTGTAAAGTTAGTGTGGGAGAGGCGGAAAAATTATTGTTATCGATCAATAATGACAAACCTCCTGGTATTGACAATTTATGAGTGGCTATAGAGTCAGCTACCATCCTCAGTAGCTTTCCATCTATCTGTCATATCTTGAATCTGAGCCTAGAGGAGCCTAGAATCCTCAGGCCTGCCTGGAGGGAAGCCAAAGTAATTCCGCTACCCAAGAGTGGTAAAGCGGCCTGGTTCTAACAGCAGACCTATCAGCTTGCTGCCAGCTCTTAGCAAACTGTTGGAAAAAATTGTTTGACCAAATGCAGGTAACAAGGTAACAACACATCCGCCACACTGATCCTCAACAGGATTCCCATCAGGGGTGCGTGCTCAGTCTCCTCCTGTACTCCTCATTCACTCATGACTGTATGGCCATGCACGACTCCAACACCATCATCAAGTTTGCCGATGACACAACAGTGGTAGGCCTGATCGCCAACAACGATGAGACAGCCTATAGGGAGGAGGTCAGAGACCTGGCCGTGTGGTGCCAGGACTACAACCTCTCCCTCAACGTGATCACGACAAAAGAGATGATTGTGGACTACAGGAAAAGGAGGACCGAGCACGTCCCCACTCTCATCGACGGGGACACAGTGGAGCAGGTTGAGAACGTCAAGTTCCTTGGTGTCCACCAAAAAACGTAATGGTCCAAACACACTAAGACAGTCGTGAAGAGGGCACGACAAAACCTATTCCCCCTCAAGAGACTGAAAAGATTTGGCATGGGTCCTCAGATCCTCAAAAGGTTCTACAGCTGCACCATCGAGAGCATCCTGACTGGTTGCATCACTGCCTGGTATGGCAACTGCTCGGACTCCAACCGCAAGGGACTACAGAGGGTAGTGCGTATGGCCCAGTACATCACTGGGGCCAAGCTTCCCGCCATCCAGGACCTATATACCAGGCGGTGTCAGAGGAAGGCCCTAAAATTTGTCAAAGACTCCAGCCACCCTAGTCATAGACTGTCCTCTCTGCTACCGCACGGCAAGCGGTACCGGGGCGCCAAGTCTAGGTCCCAAAGGCTTCTTAACAGCTTCTACCCCCAAGCCATAAGACTCCTGAACAGCTAATCAAAGGGCTACCCAGGCCCCTCTTTTACACTGCTGCTACTCTCTGTTTATTATCTATGCATGGTCACTTTAACTCTACCTACATGTACATATTACCTCAATTACCTCGACTAACCGGTGCCCCCTCACATTGGCTCTGTACTGGTACCCCCTGTATATAGCCTCGCTATTGCTATTGTTATTTTACTGCTGCTGTTTAATTATTTGTTACTTAAATAAAAAATGTTTTTACTTATCTATTTTTTACTTAACACGTTTTTCTTCTTAACTTCTTAAAGCACTGTTGGTTAAGGGCTTGTAAGTAAGCATTTCACTGTTAGGTCTACACCTGTTGTATTCGGCGCATGTGACAAATACAATTTGATTTGATTTGCAATGCTATTTCTCTGTAAACAAATGAACAACAGACTTTCAGCATGCTTATTGAGAAGGGCAATCAACATGTCAACATCAACATCAACATCAACACTGACACAAATGACTGATGATTGGTTGAAAGAAAGATTGTTGGAGCTGTACTGTTAGATTTCTGTGCAGCCTTTGATATTATTGACCATAACCTGTTGTTGAAAAAATGCATGTGTTATGGCTTTTCAACCTCTGCCATATCATGGATTCAGAGTAATCTATCTAATAGAACTCAAAGTATAAAAAAAAAAAAATGGAAGCTTCTCTAATGTCAAACATGTAAAGTGTGATGTACCGCAGGGCAGCTCTCTAGGTCCTCTACTCTGTTCTATTTTTACCAATGACCTGCCACTGGCATTAAACAAAGCATGTGTGTCCATGAATGCTGATGATTCAACCATATACGCATCAGCAACCACAGCTAATAAAGTCACTGAAACCCTTAACAAAGAGTTCCAGTCCGTTTTGGAATGGGTGGCCAGTAATAAACTGGTCCTGAACATCTCTAAAACTAAGAGCATTGGATTTGGTACAAATCATTCCCTAAGTTCTAGACCTCAGCTGAATCTGGTAATCAATGGTGTGGCTTTTGAACGAGTTGAGGAGAATACATTACTTGGTGTTACCTTAGATTGTAAACTATCATGGTCAAAACATATAGATTGAATGGTTCTAAAGAAGGGGAGACGTCTGTCTGTAACAAAGAGATGCTCTGCTTTTTTGACACCACACTCCAAAAAGCAAGTCCTGTCGTCTCCAGTTATGTCTTATCTTGATTATTGTCCAGTCGTGTGGTCCAGTGCAGCAAGTAAAGACCTAGCTTAGCTGCAGCTGGCCTATAACGGAGCGGCACGTCTTGCTCTTCATTGTAATCAGAGGGCTGATATAAATACTATGCATGCCAGTCTCTCTTGGCTAAGAGTTGAGGAGAGACTGACTGCACCACTTCTTCTTTTTGTAAGGAACATTAATGTGTGACACAGCTCTGACCCACACACTTACCCCACCAGCCATGCCACCAGGGCTTTTTTCACAGTCCCCAAATCTAGCACAAATTCAAGAAAGCATACGGTACTATATAGAGCCATTACCGCATGGAACTCCGTTCCATCTCATATTGCTCAATTGAACAGCAAGCCCGGTTTCAAAATACAGATAAAGCAACGCCTCTCCCCTATTTGACCAATATAGTTTGTGTGTATGTATTGATATGTAGGCTACATGTGCCTTTTTTATCGATGTAGTTCTGTCCTTGAGCTGTTCTTGTCTGAGCTGTTTATGTTCTCTATTATGTAATGGTTCGTGTTTCGTGTTTTGTGTGGACCCCAGGAAGAGTATCTGCTGCTTTTGCAACAGCTAATGGGATCCTAATAAAATACCAATACATATCTTGAACACTTGATTGCAGACATGCAAAACATTTGGGGACTATCAACAATATAGTTGAGTGGAGTTGTCCTTTTAATATTCATCTGTCTTATGTATCCATTCCAAACATAACATATCACACGAATTTAAATTTCCCGGATTTAACTTTACTATGTTACGTCTTGTCTATGAGACCAGGCTGACAAGGCAGCCTCCAGAAACATACAATCTCTTTTCCATTAAATATACTGAACAAAGATGTAATCGTAACATGTAAAGTGTTGGTTTCATGAGCTGAAATAAAAGTTTCCAGAAATTGTTCATATGCACAAAAAGCTTATTTCTCAAAAAATGTGGGCACATATTTGTTTACATCCCTGCTAGTGAGCATTTAAAATAATCCATCCACATGACATATGTGGTATATCAAGAAGCTGATTAAACAGCATGATCATTACACAGGTGCACCTTGTGCTGGGGACAAAAGGCCACTCTAAAATGTGCAGTTTTGTCACACAACACAATGCCACAGATGTCTCGTTTTGAAGGAACGTGCAATGGGCATGCTGACTGCAAGAATGTCCACCAGAGCTGTTGCCAGAGAATTTTATTTTCATTTCTCTACCATATGTCGCCTCCAACGTTGTTTTAGAGAATTTGGCAGTACGTCCAACCGGACTCACAACCGCAGACCACGTGTAACCACACTAGCCCAGGACCTTAGTATTGCTGTGTGTAATGAAGTCCTTTTGTGGGGAAAAACTCATTCTGATTGGCTGGGCCTGGCTCTACAGTGGGTGGACCTGGCTCCCATGTGGGTGGGCATATGCTTTACACAGCCTAATTCATTTATTTCAATTGACTGATTTCCTTATATGAACTCTAACTCAGCAATATCTTTGAATTTGTTGCGTTTATACTTTTGTTCAGTATAGTTTTAATTTAAACTGGTACCTGGCTCACTCCCGGGAGACAGCCTGGTTCCTAAACGAATGCAATCCATTTTCGCCGGTGCAAAATTCGTCTACCGGGGCCAGATTAATCGAATCCCCTCATTTGTTATGCTGGAGGCGGACCTTAGTGAGATCCATGAGTGGATTTGAGGGTTTAAGAAGAAAAATAAGGACGTATCCCGTAGTTGCAGGTAGGAATTTCGCCATTTAATAGCTGAGTGTATTTTATTTAGTATTTATATGTAAGCTGTTGAATATAACATAAAACGCAACGCAAAGTTGCCAATTATGGTTAACTAACGTTAGCTAGAGAAGTAAGTAGCTAGCTATGTTGACTGGTAGCCATGCTGTATGGTTTGGGTTGTCTTTCCATCAAATTATCTCTCCCGGCGATTTGGTATAAATTGATACTGCGTAACGGGTTTAAACAAACCACGATATATAGCTAGCTAGGTTAAAATACGTTCCACATGTCTTTCTTATTGCCCTAACGTAAACATTTCACCTGTTGTTTACGAAGTAACGTTATGTGGTGAATACATTTGATTTGAACGTTAGCAAGCTTTTCACTTGCTTGACCATGAATGTTGGTAATACATATTTGTTGTAACTAGCTAATGCTAGCTAGCCAGTCTGTAGCTATAATGTTAGCTAGCTAACGCTCCGTTTTTCAGAGCAGTGGTGGGCTTGCTAGGTAGTTAAACAATTAGCAAGCTAACGTTAGTCTGCTAAATTTCAAAAGTTTACAATAAATGTCCTACATGCATGACTATCCTGTGTATACAGGGCTCAGCTGTGAAAGAGACCTTGGTCATAACTCCCTGTTAAAATAAAGGTGAAATAAAAAATCATGGGGTTCATTTGCGGCTAAAGTAAGGAGCTAAGAGTTAACATTGGACTGTACAGCAGCTAGCTCGTTAGTGTTATCTATTTGGTTCGCTAGTATGAACGCCAGTGAAGCATAGCATGGAGAATGATGAGATTTACACAGTCACGAAGAAGCGTGAGATTTGAGAAACAAGCTGTGGATAACAATATTCAATTGAAACTAGGATATCGAGTGGGCGCTGTCCTTTCATTTCTCCAGTTTCAGATGACAGTCTAGCTAGACACCTCGCTGCTCATCATCTCTGGAATTGACTGACACATTTAGTTAATGATCTTGAACATCTGAAATGTGGCCCACTCAATTGCTATGCACAGTTTGTACAGCATCCGTCAGAAGGCCTTCTCATGTTAATGATTTGTATGTAATTTAATGTTGGTCTAGGTGGTGCATCCAGGAAGTGGATGTATTTACTGAAATAGGTGGTGTCATGGGGATTCAAATCAAAATGAAATTTTTATTGGTCACATGCACATATTTAGCAGATGTTATTTCGGGTGTAGCGAAATGCTTCTATTCCTAGCTCCAACAGTGTAGTAATATCTAACAATTCACACACCTCAAAGTAAAATAATGGAATTAAGAAATGCATAAATATTAGGAGCAATTTTGAATACAGTATATACATATGAAATGAGTAAAACTGTATGTAAACATTATTAAAGTGACCAGTGATTACATGTTTATGTACATAGGGCAGCAGCCTCTAAGGTGTAGGGTTGAGTAACTGGGTGGTAGCTGGCTAGTGACTGACTAAGTTCAGGGCAGGGTACTGGGTGGAGGCTGGCTAGTGATGGCTATTTAACAGTCTGATGGCCTTGAGATAGAAGCTGTTTTTCAGTCTCTCAGTCCTAGCTTTGATGCACGTGTACTGACCTCGCCTTCTGGATGATAGTGGTGTGAACAGGCTGTGGCTCGGGTGGTTGATGTCTTTGATTATTTTTTTGGCCTTCCTGTGACATCGTGTGCTGTAGGTGTTCTGGAGGGCAGGCGGTGTGCCCCCGGTGATTCGTTGGGCTGACGGCACCACCCTCTGGAGAGCCCTGCGGTTGCGGGCGGTGCAGGTGCGGTACCAGACAGTGATACAGCCGAACAGGATGCTCTCTATGGTGCATCTGTCAAAGTTTGTGAGGGTCTTAGGGCCAAGCCAAATTTATTCAGCCTCCTCAGGTTGAAGAGGCGTGTGGGTGGACCATTTGATTGTCAGTGATGTATCCACCGAGGAACTCGAAGCGTTTCACCTTCTCCATTGCGGTCCCGTCAATTGGGATGAGGGTGTGCTCCCGTTGCTGTCTTCTAAAGTCCATGATCAGCTCCTTCATGTTGTTGATGGAGAGGTTATTTTCCTGGCACCACTCCGCCAGGGCCCTCACCTCCTACCTGTAGGCTGTCTCATTGTTGGTAATCAGGCCTACTACTGTTGTCATCTGCGAACTTGATGATTGAGTTGGAGGCGTGCATGGCCACGCAGTCATGGGTGAACAGGGAGTACAGCAGGGGGCTGAGCACGGACCCTTGTGGGGCACCTGTGTTGAGGATCAGCGTAGTGGAGGTGTTTCCTACCTTCACAATCTGGAGGGTGGCCCATCAGGAAGTCCAGGACCCAGTTGTACAGGGTGGGGTTCAGACCCAGGGCCCAAGCTTAATGATGAGCTTGGCGGGTAATATGGTGTTGAAGGCTGAGCTGTAGTCAATGAACAGCATTCTTACATAGGTATTCCTCTTGTCCAGATGGGATCGGGCAGTATGCAGTGCGACGGCGATTGCACTGTCTGTGGATCTATTGGGTCCGTATGCAAATTGAAGTCAAATCAAAGTTTATTTGTCACGTGCGCAGAATACAACAGGTGTAGGTAGACCTTACAGTGAAATGCTTAATTACAGGCTCTAACCAATAGTGCAAAAAAGGTGTTAGGTGAACAATTAGGTAAGTAAAGAAATAAAACAACAGTAAAAAGACAGGCTATATACAGTAGCAAGGCTATAAAAGTAGTGAGGCTACATACAGACACCGGTTAGTCAGGCTGATTGAGGTAGTATGTAAATATGGTTAAAGTGACTATGCATATATGATGAACAGAGAGTAGCAGTAGTGTAAAAGAGGGGTTGGCAGGTGGTTGGTGGCGGGACACAATGCAGATAGCCCGGTTAGCCAATGTGCGGGAGCGCTGGTTGGTCGGCCCAATTGAGGTAGTATGTACGTACATAAATGTATAGTTAAAATGACTATGCATATATGATAAACAGAGTAGCAGCAGAGTAAAAAGAGGGGTTGGGGGGGGCACACAATGCAAATAGTCCGGGTAGCCATTTGATTACATGTTCAGGAGTTTTATGGCATTAGGGTAAAAACTGTTGAGATGCCTTTTTGGCCTAGACTTGGCACTCCGGTACCGCTTGCCATGCTGTAGTAGAGCGAACAGTCTGTCTGGGGTGGCTGTGTTGGATGTGTTGCTACCTACCCTCACCACCTGGAGGCGGCCCGTCAGGAAGTCCAGGATCCAGTTGCAGAGGGAGGTGTTTAGTCCCAGGATCCTTAGCTTAGTGATGAGCTTTGTGGGTACTATGGTGTTGAACGCTGAGCTGTAGTCAATGAATAGCATTCTCACGTAAGTGTTCCTTTTGTCCAGGTCGGAAAGGCCAGTGTGGAGTGCAATAGATATTGCATCATCTGTGGATCTGTTTGGGTGGTATGCAAATTGGAGTGGGTCTAGGGTTTCTGGGATAATGGTGTTGATGTGAGCCATTACCAACCTTTCAAAGCACTTCATGTCTATGGACATGAGTGCTACGGGTCTGTAGTCATTTAGGCAGGTTGCCTTTGTGTTCTTGGGCACAGGGACTATGGTGGTCTGCTTGAAACATGTTGGTATTACAGACTCAATCAAGGACATGTTGAAAATGTCAGTGAAGACACCTGCCAGTTGGTCAGCACATGCCCGGAGCACACGTCCTGGTAATCCGTCTGGCCACCGCAGCCTTGTGAATGTTGACCTGTTTAAAGGTCTTACTCACGTCGGCTACGGAGAGCGTGATCACACAGTCGTCCGGAACAGCTGATGCTCTAATGCTTGCCTCAGTGTTGCTTGCCTCGAAGCGAGCATAGAAGTGATTTAGCTCGTCTGGTAGGCTCATGTCACTGGGCAGCTCGCGGCTGTGCTTCCCTTTGTAGTCTGTAATAGTTTGCAAGCCCTGCCACATAAGACGAGCGTCGGAGCCAGTGTACTATGATTCAATCTTAGCCCTGTATTGACGCTTTGCCAGTTTGATGGTTCGTCGCAGGGCATAGCAGGATTTCTTGTAAGCTTCCGGGTTAGAGTCCCGCACCTTGAAAGCGGCAGCTCTACCCTTTAGCTCAGTGCGAATGTTGCCTGTAATCCATGGCTTCTGGTTGGAGTATGTACGTATAGTCACTGTGGGGACGACATCCTCAATGCACTTATTGATAAAGCCAGTGACTGATGTGGTGTACTCCTCAATGCCATCGGAAGAATCCCGGAACATGTTCCAGTCTGTGATAGCAAAACAGTCCTGTAGTTTAGTATCTGCTTCATCTGACCACTTTTTTATAGACCGAGTCACGGTGCTTCCTGCTTTAATTTTTGCTTGTAAGCAGGAATCAGGAGGATAGAGTTGTGGTCAGATTTACCAAATGGAGGGCGAGGGAGAGCTTTGTACGCGCCCCTGTGTGTGGAGTACAGGTGATCTAGAATTTTTCCCCCTCTTTTTGCACATTTAACATGTTGATAGAAATTTGGTAGAACTGATTTAAGTTTCCCTGCATAAAAGTCTCCGGCCACTAGGAGCGCCGCCTTTGGGTGAGTGGGTTCCTGTTTGCTTATTTCCTCATACTGCTGACTGAGTGCTGTCTTAGTGCCAGCATTTGTCTGTGGTGGTAAATAAACAGCCACGAAAGTATAGCTGAAAACTCTCTTGGCAAGTAGTGTGGCCTGCAATTTATCACAATATACTCTACTTCAGGCGAGCAAAATCTAGAGACTTCCTTAGATTTTGTGCACCAGCTGTTGTTTACAAATATGCACAGACCGCCCCCCCTCGTCTTACCGGAGTGTGCTTTTCTATCTTGCCGGTGCAGCGTTTATCCCGCTAGCTAAATATCCATGTCGTTATTCAGCCACGATTCCGCGAAACATAGGATATTACAGTTTTTGATGTCCCGTTGGTAGAATATTTTTGTGATCGTACCTCGTCTAATTTATTGTCCAATGATTGCATGTTGGCGAGTAGTATTGATGGTAACGGCAGCTTTCCCAGTCGCCTTCTCCGGGTCCTGACCAGGCATCCGGCTCTTTGTCCTCTGTACCTGCGTCGCTTCCTCTTGCAAATAACGGGGATGTCGGCCCTGTGGGGTGTTTGGAGAATGTCTTGTGCGTCGTCCTTGTTGTAGAAAAAATATTTGTCTAATCCGAGGTGAGGGATCGCTGTCCTGATATCCAGAAGCTCTTTTGTGCCATAAGATACGGTTGCAGAAACATTATGTACAAAATGAGTTACAAATAACGCGAAAAAACCCACATAACACAATTGGTTGGGCACTTGTAAAACTGCTGCCATTTCTTCCGGCACCATTTTTGGTGGGTCTAGGGTATCAGTTAAGGTGGAGGTGATATGATCCTTAACTAGCCTCGCTAAGAACTTAATGAAGACAGAAGTGAGTGCAATATTCATTTAGTTCAGTTACCTTTTGCTTTCTTGGGTGCAGGAACAATGGTGGACATCTTGAAGCATGTGGAGATAGCAGAGTTGGATAGGTAGAGTTTGAATATGTCCGTAAACACTCCAGCCAGCTGGTCTGCGGATGCTCAGAGTACGTGGCTAGAGATGCCGTATATATATATTTAACCAGGTAGGCTAGTTGAGAACAAGTTCTCATTTACAACTGAGACCTGGCCAAGATAAAGCAGTGCAACACAAACAACAACACAGAGTTACACATGGAATACACAAACATACAGTCAATAATACAATAGAAAAAATGTGTATACAGTGTGCGCAAATGAGGTAGGATAATGGATGTAAGGCAATAAATAAGTAAATAAATAAGCCCTGCGAGGGTTAACACGGTTAAATTTCTTACTCACATCGGCCAAGGAGAGCGAGAGCCCCCATCCTCGGGAACGGGCCGCGTCTGTGGCACTGTGTTATTCTCAAAGCGGGCGAAGAAGATTTTTAGCTTGTCTGGGAGCAAGATGTCGGTGTCCACTACGTGGCTGGTTTTCCCTTTTCTAATATGTGATTGTCTGGAGTCCCTGCCACATACGTCTCACGTCTGGGCCGTTGAATTACAAATCCTCCCGAGTGGGGCGCAGCGGTCTAAGGCAATGCAGTGCTTGAGACGGCACTACAGACCCGGGTTCGATTCCAGGCTGTTACGCAACCGGGAGACCCATTATGCGGCGCACAATTGACCCAGCGTCGTCTGGGTTAGGGGAGGGTTTGGCCGGCCGGCATGTCCTTGTCCCATCGCGCTCTAGCGATTCTCTTGGCGGGACGGGCACATGCACGCTGACTTCGGTCCACAGTTGTACGGTGTTTCCTATGACACATTCAAATGTCAAGAGCAGTGCGGCTTGGCAGGGTCGTGTTTTGGAGGACACATGACCTCCTCTCCCGAGTCCGTACGGGAGTTGCACCGAAGGGACAAGACTGTAACTACCAATTGGAGTGTTATTTTATTTGTTTTTGTTAACCTTTATTTAGCTAGGCAAGTCAGTTAACTTCTACTTCATCACAATCCCGGATCCGGGAGCACCCTCATCAGTAAAAAAGCTGACTAGCATAGCCTAGCATAGCGTCACAAGTAAATACTAGCATCTAAATATCATTAAATCACAAGTCCAAGACACCAGATGAAAGATACACATCTTGTGAATCCAGCCATCATTTCTGATTTTTAAAATGTTTTACAGGGAAGACACTATGTATTTCTATTAGCTAACCACGATAGCAAAAGACACAACTTTTTTTCCCACCATTTTTTTCCTGCATAGGTAGCTATCACAATTTCGACCAAATAAAGATATAAATAGTCACTAACCAAGAAACAACTTCATCAGATGACAGTCTGATAACATATTTATTGTATAGCATATGTTTTGTTAGAAAAATGTGCATATTTCAGGTATAAATCATAGTTTTACATTGCAGCCACCATCACAACTCTCACCAAAGCAACTAGAATAACTACAGAGACCAACGTGAATTACCTAAATACTCATCATAAAACATTTATGAAAAATACACAGCGTACAGCAAATGAAAGACAAAGATCTTGTGAATCCAGCCAATATTTCAGATTTTTTAAGTGTTTTACAGCGAAAACACAATATAGCATTATATTAGCTTACTACAATAGCCAACCACACAACAGCATTGATTCAAGCCAACAATAGCGATAACGAATAAACCAGCAAAAGATATTAATTTTTTCACTAACCTTCTCAAACTTCTTCAGATGACAGTCCTATAACATCATATTACACAATACATATAGAGTTTGTTCGAAAATGTGCATATTTAGCGGCACAAATCGTGGTTATACAATATGAATAGTAGCCAAAATGCAAACAAAATGTCGGGAGAAATCTTGGGAGAGGCACCTAATCTAATCAGTAACTAATCATAAACTTTACTAAAAAATACAGGTTGGACAGCAAATGAAAGATACATTAGTTCTTAATGCAACCGCTGTGTTAGATTTTTAAAATTAACGTTACTACGACATACAGCGTGCGTTAAAGCGAGACCGCACCGGCGGAATAGTAGTTTCACATTTTTCAACAGAACAACGAATTAACATCATAAATACTTCTTACTTTTTGATGAGCTCCCATCAGAATCTTGGGCAAGTTGTCCTTTGTCCAGAGGAATCGTTGCTCGGTTGTAGATTGTCGCCTTCAACTTTGGAATTAGCAGTAAAAATTAGCCATGTGGCGAAGACGTGCCCAACTCACTATAACGCAGCACAAAGAAATATCCGAAAATCGCAATATACTGATATAAACTGATATAACTTGGTTTAAAATAACAACATTATGATGTCTTTAACACCTATATCGAATAAAATCAGAGCCAGATATATCTAAGGCCTATAACGGGAGCTTTCCAGAACGCCATCCTGAGGTCTGTCTTGCGTCATGGCGAATGTTGAAAAGACTGCACCCCACGTTCCAAGACCCTTTATATGGCCTCAGATCTGCCTAGCAACTCCATTCCAATTCTCCCTATTTGCTGACATCTAGGGGAAGGCGTATGCAGTGCATCTCGACCAATAGAAGACATGCAAATTAATAAACTGACCCCAGAACAGCCTGCCTTATTTCAGATTTCTCACTTCCTCACAGGAAGTTTGCTCCAACTTGAGTTCTGTTTTACTCACAGATATAATTCAAACGGTTTTAGAAACTAGAGAGTGTTTTCTATCCAATAGTAATAATAATATTCATATTGTACGAGCAAGAATTGAGTACAAGGCAGTTTAATTTGGGAACGAAATTTTTACAAAGTGAAAACAGCACCCCCTATTGAGAAGGTTTTAAGAGCAAATTCTATTTACATTGACGGCCTACACCGGCCAAACCCGGACGACGCTGGGCCAATTGTGCGCCGCCCTATGGGACTCCCAATCACGGCCGGTTGTGATACATCCTGGAATCGAACCAGGGTCCGTAGTGACGCTTCTTGCACTGAGCTGCAGTGCCTTAGACCGTTGACCCACTCGGGAGCCCAATGTCAGAATATCTTATGTCAAAATACATACGTTAATCGTTACTCACCAAATATAGAGTTTTTCTGAGCGACTATATTCATTTACTTCTGTTATGGCCTTCCAAAAAACCGTCTAAATATAAATGTAATTACTATAGTGAGTGATTGGAGGTGCACAATAGGCATTTTACCCTAACTGGTTTCCCAAATACATCTTAGAACTAAGTTCATCGTTAGAACCTTCGTAGGGGCAAAATTATATCTCCGAGCTGTTTCCCAAAGCCATCTTTATTAACGTTGCATTTGAAAACACTCGCAATCTAACGCCTGCCACAGACCACTCGTTGAACAGCTACAGTTGAAGTCGGAAGTTTACATACACCTTAACCAAATACATTTAAACTCAGTTTCTCGCAATTCCTAGTAAAAAGTCCCTGTCTTAGGTCAGTTAGGATCACCACTTTATTTTAAGAATGTGAAATGTCAATAATAGTAGAGAGAATGATTTATTTCAGCTTTTATATCTTTCATCACATACCCAGTGGCTCAGAAGTTTACATGCACTCAATTAGTATTTGGTAGCATTGCCTTTAAATTGTTTAACTTGGGTCAAATGTTTCGGGTAGCCTTCCACAAGCTTCCCACAATACGTTGGGTGAATTTTGGCCCATTCCCCCTGGCAGAGCTGGTGTAACTGAGTCAAGTTTGTAGGCCTCCTTGCTCGCAAATTCTTTTTTAGTTCTGCCCACAAATTTTCTATGGGATTGAGGTCAGAGCTTTGTGATGGCCACTACAATACCTTGACTTTGTTTTTCCTAAAGCCATTTTGCCACAACTTTGGAAGTTTGCGACCAAGCTTTATCTTCCTGACTGATGTCTGGAGATGTTGCTTCAATATATCCACATAATTTTCTTTCCTCGTGATGCCATCTATTTTGTGAAGTGCACCAGTCCCTCCTGCAGCAAAGCACCCCCACAACATGATGCTGCCACCCCCGTGCTTCACAGTTGGGATGGTGTTCTTCGGCTTGCAAGCCTCCCCCTTTTTCCTCCAAACATAACGATGGTCATTATGGTCAAATGGTCATTATGGTTCTATTTTTGTTTCATCAGACCAGAGGACATTTCTCCAAAAAGTACTGTCTTTGTTCCCATGTGCTGTTGCAAACCGTAGTCTGGCTTTTTTATGGCAGTTTTGGAGCAGTGGCTTCTTCCTTGCTGAGCGGCCTTTCAGGTTATGTCGATATAGGACTCCTTTTATTGTGGATATAGATACTTTTGTACCTGTTTCCTCCAGCATCTTCACAAGGTCCTTTGCTGTTGTTCTGGGATTGATTTGCAGTTTTTGCACCAAAGTACGTTCATCTCTAGGAGACAGAACGTGTCTCCTTCCTGAGCTGTATGACGGCTGCGTGGTCCTATGGTGTTTATACTTGCGTGCTATTGTTTGTACAGATGAACATGGTACCTTCAGGCATTTGGAAATTGCTCCCAAGGATGAACCAGACTTGTGGAGGTCTACAATTTCTTTTCTGAGGTTTTGGCTGATTTCTTTAGATTTTCCCATGATGTCAAGCAAAGAGGCACTGAGTTTGAAGGTAGGCCTTGAAATACATCCACAGGTACACCTCCAAATAGCATCCATCGTTAGATGCTTTTGTTTCTCTCTCACGTCACTTTATACACAGAAGATCCCCGCTAAACATAGAATCACATGGTTTATTCGTCTCTTTGTGACCATCGATAACTTCAGAACAAAGGTGACTACATTAAAATATAAACAGTAGGCTATAGGCCTATTTCAATCATATTGAAATACGTTTCATGTTCAATCAAGTTATATTTTAATACTGCAATTTGTCTCAATACATTTCATGATGTGTAGCCTAAATCGGTGATTTAGCAATTCTTATTTTTTGGGAATAAGTCGCCTCAATATTTGCTGATTTAGATGGTCATATCTTTCTAAGAGCTAATCCGTCATCAGTATTGTGAATGAATTATAATGTTAAGTAAAGATTTGAGTGGAGAATGCTGATCCGAGAGCAGCGCTTTCTTTCTTTGGATCTTATCAGTATGGACACTTGCTCCAACAACGCACTTAGCGACCGTTCTCCCTGTATAGTGTTTTGTTAAACACGTGTTACATCCTGGCTGTTGTAGGAAAGATGCATCCTAAACACTTGTGAGTCTAAGTTCCATTTCTATTGAGAAACCGGGCCGAGGGTGTTAGAGAAAGACACGTCATAGTCAACATCTCTAATGCACAGATACTGGGGCAGGTTAAAGGCTAACCATACTTAATATTTTTTCCCCCTCTGTTTGCCATATTGGATGTTTTTTCGGGACTACTGTCTTGTGTGACTGGAGGAAATAGGCTACATAGTGTTCACAGTTAAACAAAGGGCCCTTGGCACTTACCTGCTACAAATAACAAGTAATGTGCCGTTAGTGACTATGTTTTTAGGATACTGAAGGCCATGTTTTAAAGAGGGCCACTGCTTGGATTTTTTATTTTTTTTGTCTTGGTTGAACCTTGTTTACTTTGTTCCATTGATGGCCTAGTAGTTTAGTGTTACAAGGTTTTCCTTTCCTGTCTTAGCCTTACTTCTATGCATGTCCTCAGATGGAAACTTTCAAGATCAGGAGGCATTTCATTTTCTTTGCAAGATGCCAGAGAATTAACTTTCAGTCATGCTTGAATATTTTATTTAGGCGAATAGAGTCCCGAGTCTTTTCCAATCAGTTGCATTTAGGGTAGACTAGAGTAAAGTCATGACCCAGCCCTGTTTCACTGCGGATATGACAGTGCCTACTTTGATATACTCCTGACTAGTAGTAAGAAGAGTTATGTAAATCATTGAATACCCAAATGCAGCTGTTTTATATAAATATTAAATCATTTATGGGAAACAATTACAGTGCATTCGGAAAGTGTTCAGACCCCTTGGCTTTTGTTACGTTACAGCCTTATTCTAAAATAGATTAAATAAAAGGCACACACCTATGTATATAAAGGTCCCACGGTTGACAGTGCCTGTCAGAGCAAAAACCATGCCATGAGGTCAAAGGAATTGTCCGTAGAGCTCAGAGACAGGATTGTGTCGGGGCACAGATCTGGGGAAGGGTACCAAAACATTTCTGCAGCATTGAAGGTTCGGACACAGTGGCCTCCATCATTCTTAAATGGAAGAAGTTTGGAACCACCAAGACTCTTCCTAGAGCTGACCGCCTGGCCAAACTTAGCAATCGGGGGAGAAGGGCCTTGGTCAAGGAGATGACCAAGAACCTGATGGTCTCTCTGACAGAGTTCCTCTGTGGAGATGGGAGAACCTTCCAGAAGGACAACCATCTCTGCAGCACTCCACCAATCAGACCTTTGTGGTAGAGTGGCCAGACGGAAGCCACTTTTCAGCGTCATGGAGTCTAGTCAGGATCGAGGCAAAGATGAACGGAGCAAAGTACAGAGAGATCCAAAATGAAAACCTGCTCCAGAGCCTCAGAATGGGACAAAGGTTCACCTTCCAACAGGACAACAACCCTAAGCACACAGCCAAGACAATGCAGGAGTGGCTTCGGGACAAGTCTCTGAATGTCCTTGAGTGGTCCAGCCAGAGCCTGGACTTGAACACGATTGAACATCTCTGGAAAGACCTGAAAATAGCTGTGCAGCAATGCTCCCCATGCAACCTGACAGAGCTCGATAGGATCTGCAGAGAAGAATGGGAGAAACTCCCCAAATACAGGTGTGCCAAGCTTGTAGTGTCATACCCAAGAAGACTCGAGGCTGTAATCTATGCCAAAGGTGCTTCAACAAAGTACTGAGGAAAGGGTCTGAATACTTATGTAAATGTATTTCCCTTTTTATATAAAATCTTAACCTGTTTTTGCTTTGTCATTATGGGTTATTGTGTGTAGATTGATGGGGGGGGGTTTCATACATTTTTGAATAAGGCTGTAACGTAACAAAATGTGGAAAAAGTCAAGGGGTCTGATTACGTTCTGAATGCACTGTAAGTACGTTACTGTAAAATATTTCCATTAAAATGGGCTAAAAGAATGGCCAAAAATAGCTTTTTAGCAATACTTTCTCAATCAAGAATTTAGCTTGGACTGTCTGGGAGTGGTCTGAGTGGGGAGGGGAAAACAACTGAAAACTAGCTGTTATTGGCAGAGGCTTAGAACTCTTTGTTATTGGTCTATTAACAAATTTGCTGCATGGTGATGTCACCATCGAAAGCCGACACTCCCACCCATGCAAACCTGCTGATTTTAAAATATATTTTCAACCAACAACTATCAGGAGATGTCACTGATCCCATTTTTCACACTTTTACAGTGTTAGTTTCATCAGCTGTTGTACAATTAGGTCCAGGACGATA
This sequence comes from Salvelinus namaycush, assembly GCF_016432855.1. Lineage (NCBI taxonomy): Eukaryota > Metazoa > Chordata > Actinopteri > Salmoniformes > Salmonidae > Salvelinus > Salvelinus namaycush. The sequence goes on along the minus strand of NC_052318.1, from coordinate 42,561,928 downwards.
CCAGTATCGGGATACTCCTTAGTATCATAGGGAGGAAACAATACACAAAGCAGATTTGATTTCTTTAGGAAAACAGTCCTCATGTTGGAAACAAACATCATGTTGTCCTCTAGAGTCACATGTATTTGTTTTCCAAGATATAGCACACAATATTTTACATACAGCAGGTTTTTAAAGGATCATAGAGTTTGGTCTGCTTGGAATTTTCATTTTTGCCATGAAAAAAATATTGCAATACTGGTATCGTCCTGGTCCTATACAATTTGATATAAATCACAGGGAAAAAAGCACATTTTGACTGCACTAGGCCTTTAAAGTCATCAGGCTAGTCAGTGTAGCTACATAATTGTACAATTTGAATGCTATTTTGCTCACCTAAAATCAGCTAGGAGTGGCCACAGGTGTTGTCACCTTTAGTATATAGGTAGCAGACTAGCAGCTGTATTATTAGTGCTAGTTACTAGCGCTTCACTTTCATTCTCCTCTCTTCATATGTCCCACTGTCTGTGTGTAGTCCCCTGGTGTGGTTCTGTGGGCTGTGAACTCTACTCACACAGGCTGTGCTGCAATTATCACCCCATCTGATATCCACTGTAATCATGACCATGCTGAACAGTGGGGTGCAGGGAGGACAGATGGCAGACAACGCCCCAAAATATGAGTCTGAAATATTAATAGAAAGGCCATATGCTCACGCCGCTAATAAATGGAAAAAGAGAGGAAGCAAGCGAGGCAGAGCTGAGCTCTGTTAACCTGGCCTGGTGGAGAAATGTTTGTATTCATTGTCAGGCATTTCATCCTCAAGTGTTGTATTGACGATTGACCATATCTCTCTTATTGAAGATATTTTCTAATGAGATTAACTAGGATAGATAAAGGTGAAATAAAATGAAACAAAGTCTTAAATGTAGACTTTCGATAGACTATTTTTATGTTTTGAAACAAATGCACTGCAGGAGCGGAGTAGCTAGCCTGTGGCTTTTATGACTTTGAAACTAAACAGGGGAACAGGGTTTGGATTGGAGTCAGTCAGTGTTGGCAAGGGGCGTACACTGTGACAACTGTTAAAGTAGAGTGTAGATTGGCCATTTCCAGTTTGCAATCTCGCTGTCCTGAGCTTCTGCTTTTGCTTGGAGAAGTGGGATAGGACTGAACCTGTCTTTCATGTTCCAAACACTTCACAAACTTTCTTTAGGCTATTCGTATAGGCGACGCGGGTTATGTAGTCTATACTATGTATGATGTATTGATGATGTATTGTCGTCTTAATATCGGGTAAGCGTACCCATTAAGCCCACTTCCATCTTTGGAATAATAATAAACAAAATGCAGCATATGGGCCGGATTTGTGTATTTGTTACATCTGTAAAACTTGATGGCTGACATGCAAAACATTTTGGTACTATATTAGAGGTCGACCGATTTTATGATTTTTCAACGCCGATACCAATTATTGGAGGACCAAAAAAAGCTGATACCGATTAATCAGCCGATTTTTATTTATATATATTTGTAATAATGACAATTACAACAATACTGAATGAACACTTATTTTAACTTAATATAATACATCAATAAAATCAATTTAGCCTCAAATAAATAATGAAACATGTTCAATTTGGTTTAAATAATGCAAAAACGAAGTGTTGGAGAAGAAAGTAAAAGTGCAATATGTGCCATGTAAGAAATCTAACGTTTAAGTTCCTTGCTCAGAACATGAGAACATATGAAAGTTGGTGGTTCCTTTTAACATGAGTCTTCAATATTCCCAGGTAAGTAGTTTTAGGTTGTAGTTATTATAGGAATTTATAGGACTATTTCTCTATACCATTTGTATTTCATATACTTTTGACTATTGGATGTTCTTATAGGCACTATAGTATTGCCAGCCTAATCTTGGGAGTTGATAGGCCTGAAGTCATAAACAGCGCAATGCTTGAAGCACAGCGAAGAGCTGCTGGCAAATGCAGTAAAGTGCTGTTTGAATGAATGCTTACGAGCCTGCTGTTGCCTACCACCACTCAGTCAGACTGCTCTATCAAATATCTAATCATAGACTTAATTATAATATAATAAACACACAGAAATACGAGCCTTAGGTCATCAATATGGTCAAATCCGGAAACTATCATTTCGAAAACAAAACGTTTATTGTTTCAGTGAAATACGGAACCGTTCCGCATCGATTATATGCAACGCAGGACAAGCTAGATAAACTAGTAATATCATCAACCATGTGTAGTTAACTAGTGATTATGTTAAGATTGATTGTTTTTTACAAGATAAGTTTAATGCTAGCTAGCAACTTACCTTGACTCCTTCCTGCACTTGCGTAACAGTTAGTCAGCCTGCCACGCAGTCTCCTCATGGAGTGCAATGTAATCAGCCATAATCGGTGTCCAAAAATGCTGATTACCAATTGTTATTGTTAAAATCGGCACTAAGTTATCGGCCATTCCGATTAAAGGGTCAACCTGTAGGCTATATCAACAATGGACTAATGAAACAATATGCCAAAATATAGTTCTTGGGTGGAGTTTAACTTTAAAGTTTTCCTTTAATCCAGTTTGTGGTTGTATCCATACCAGTTTTATTCTACGCCAATCCGTTTTTTATTATTACGTTAGTGACAGTTACAGTGCCTAAAGAAAGTATTCACCACCTTGACAATTTTGTTGTTACAGCCTGAATTTAAAATTGATTCAATTTAGATTTTGTGTCACTGTCATACCCACACTACCCCATAATGTCAAAGTGTAATTATGTTTTTAGAAATGTTAACAAATTAATAAAAAATTAAAAGCTGAAATATCTTGAGTCAGTAACATGGAACCCAAACCGGCTGCGTGCATGCGCCATCGTGCATAAATGTATTTTGTCCCCCCACACCAAACGCGATCACGACACACAGGTTAAAATATCAAAACAAACTCTGAACCAATTATATTAATTTGGGGACGGGTCGAAAAGTTTTAAACATTTATGGCAATTTAGCTAGCTAGCTTGCACTTGCTAGCTAATTTGCTTTATTTAGATAGTTTGCTGTTGCTAGCTAATTTGTCTTGGGATATAAACATTGAGTTGTTATTTTACCTGAAATGCACAAGGTCCTCTACTCCGCCAATTATTCTACACACAGAACGGTCAACCGAATAATTTCTAGTAATTTCTCCTCCTTCCAGGCTTTTTCTTCTCTTGACTTTATATTGCGATTGGCAAAACATTAGGTGCATTACCGCCACCGACCTCGTTCATCTTTCAGTCAACCACGTGGGTATAACCAATGAGGAGATGGCACGTGGGTATCTGCTTTTATAAACCAATGAGGATATGGGAGAGGCAGGACTTGCAGTGCGATCTGCGTCACAAATAGAACTGACTTCTATTTTAGCCCTTGGCAACGCAGACGCTCGTTGGCGCGTGAGCATTAATTGAATAATATAGATTTCTACATTTATTTTGCAACGCGCATGCAACGCGAGCAGTGTAGTCAGACTGTAAGTATTCAACCCCGTTGTTATGGCAAGCATACGTTCAGGAGTAAACATTTGCTTAACAAGTCACATAAGTTGCATGGTTTTTGAATGACTACTCACCCCACACATACAATTATCTATAAGGTCCCTCAGTCGAGCAGTGAAATTCAAACACAGATTCAACCACAAAGACCAGGGAGGTTTTCCAATGCCTTGCAAAGAAAGGCACCTATTGGTAGATGGGTGGTAAAAAAGAAGCAGACATTGAATATCTCTTTGAGCATTATTAAGTTATTAATTACACTTTGGATGGTGTATCAATACACCCAGTCACTACAAAGATACAGGCTTTCTTCCTAACTCAGTTGCCGGAGATTAAGGAAACCACTCAGGGATTTCACCGTGAGGCCAATGGTGACTTATCCCTAATATTCAATTAACATGAGCATAAATTTTTTTTCTTCAGGTGTAGGTTAGGGCTGACCCCATTAAGTTGACTAGTCAATTTTTTGGTCGATAGGCTGTTGGCCGACCGAGATTTCTTTAGTCGAGCAGTCGCAAAACATTTTCATGGTGTGTAAGACACCTGTCTGATTCGCGTCTGTCTCAGTGGACTAATCCATTGGGGAGGCCGTGGGGGTGGCACAGTCCATCACTCTTAGACACGTGATAGTGAAATTGCATATGGTTATATTATGTAAAAATAATGGTGCAACAATAATAAATCTAATATTTTATAACAAATGATCTTTCTCCTGTGTTGGATATCGTCGTTGTCCGTGGTTCTGAAACATAATCTTCCGTGCGCCGTAGAATTGGCACCTTTCCCTATGTTGGTATGTGCATAATAGGAAAATTAACCAGCATATTGGGATTGAGAACAATGCGTGGGAGGCAGCAGAGATGAGGAAACAGCCCTTGCCTTAGCCTAATTGAGAGCGAGGAAACCAACTTAATTAGCTCTATAATCAATAGCCTAACTATTAAATGTGCCATATACAGTGCCTTCGGAAAGTATTCAGACCCCTTGACTTTTTCCACATTTTGTTACATTACAGCCTTATTTTAAAATCGATTAAATTGTTTTTTCCGCATCAACACAATACCCAATAATGACAAAGGAAAAACAGTTTTTTATACATTTTTGCAAATTTATAAAAAATGTGAAATGAAATTTTACATTTACTTTAGTATTCAGACCCTTTACTCAGAGATTTGTTGAAGCACCTTTGGCAGCGATTACAGCCTCTTGGGTATGACGCTACAAGCTTGGCACACCTGTATTTGGGGAATTTCTCTAATTCTCTGCAGATCCTCTCAAGCTTTGTCGGGTTAGATGGGGAGCGTTGCTGCACAGCTATTTTCAGGTCTCAAGAGATGTCAGATCGGGTTCAAGTCCGGGCTCTGGCTGTGCCACTCAAGGACATTGAGACCTGTCCCAAAGCAACTTCTGCGTTGTCTTGGCTGTGTGCTTAGGGTCATTGTCCTGTTGGAAGGTGAACCTTCGCCCCAGTCTGAGCACCTGAGCGCTCTGGAGCAGGTTTTCATCAAGGATCTCTCTACTTTGCTCCGTTCATCTTTGCCTATATCCTGACTTGTCTTGGGGACCTTCAATGCTGCATAAATGTTTTGGTACCCTTCCCCAGATCTGTGCCTCGACACAATGCTGTCTCGGAGCTCTACTGACAATTCCTTCGACCTCATGGCTTGGTTTTTGCTCTGACATGCACTGTCAACTGTGGGACCATATATAGACCGTTGTGTGCCTTTCCAAATCATGTCCAATCATTTGAATTTACCACAGGTGGACTCATATCAATTTGTAGGAAAATCTCTAGGATGATCAATGGAAACAGGATGCACCTGAGCTCAATTTCCAATCTCATAGCAAAGGGTTTGAATACTTAGTGGGGCAAAAAAGTATTTAGTCAGCCACCAATTGTGCAAGTTCTCCCACTTAAAAAGACGAGAGTGGCCTGTAATTTTCATCATAGGTACACTTCAACTATGACAGACAAAATGAGAAAAAAAATTCCAGAAAATCACATTGTAGGATTTTTAATGAATTTATTTGCAAATTATGGTGGAAAATAAGTATTTGGTCAATAACAAAAGTTTATCTCAATACTTTGTTATATACCCTTTGTTGGCAATGACAGAGGTCAAACGTTTTCTGTAAGTCGTCACAAGGTTTTCACACACTGTTGCTGGTATTTTGGCCCATTCCTCCATGCAGATCTGTGTCAACATCCCTGGGTCGCTCCTGTTTTCAGTTCGCTGCAGCTTGCGACTGGAACGAGCTGCAACAAACACTCAAACTGGACCGTTTTATCTCCATCTCTTCATTCAAAGACTCAATCATGGACACTCTTACTGACAGTTGTGGCTTCTTTGTGTGATGTAGCCCCCGTCCCCGCAAGAGTCCTTTTGGTAGGCCGTCATTGTAAATAAGAATTTGTTCGTAACTGACTTGCCTAGTTAAATAAAATAAATCTAAATAAATGCTTTATAATTGTTTTTATTAGAGCAGACTGCTATTACTTATGTATTTAGTGTTTACACTGTTCCAAACAGATAGAAAAATTGAATCTAACAGCACCTGTTTGTTATACATAATATGCATGCAGCTCTCGCTCCTATAGCCTCCCTTTCTCTTGATCTCCTTATTATGATCATCATTATAATAATGAGTGATGTCGTTATCATAAGTAGACTTTGTATAGTAGCCTTCTATAACCGCCATCAAGCTGTAGGCCTAAGATTGCGTCCTGTTTAGTCTTAATACCATACCTTACCATATTTCATTATATAGGCTACTGTGTTAATAAGTTGTTCATTCATGCTTTGAAATGCAATCAAGCATTTTAGTTTTATAATGAAAGAACAAAATGAGCTTCAAATAATTAGCCTAAGCAATAAATAATGCACGCAAATGTTTTTAGGCTGCTGTAATAAAGGCTTTATATCTCTTTGTTAGAACAGACTCCCTGGTACACTTATTTTGTGTTGACACTGTTCCAAATGGTCAGAAATGTTTTATTTGTAATCTAACAGCAACTGTTTGGCACACATAATACTCAGGAAATGCTTGCTCCTACAGTATACCCTCCTTTTTCTGGATCTCCAGTAGTTTCCACAACTAAGTCAAATGTCTTCCACAGATCTGACTTCCCCTTTCCCTCCTGAGCAACCAGTAAACATACGCCCATTTTGAGTTTATTTCTCACATCCTCCGCATCCATTTTGCTAAAACAAACTCACCCAGCATATGTTAAGTTCATGTTTTAAGTATCCCTATATTCCTGTTATTACGGGGCTATCACTCAGTCAAGAGTGCGCATGCGCATGAAGTCTGGTGGTTGTTGGACCTAGCCTCGAGTGTAATGGCTACTTGTAGTGTGTTCATATAGTATAGTAAACTTTGTTAAACTGGAACCTTGTCGTTGTGTCATTTCGAGTTAACATTGGTAGCAGAGGATGGTTTCTAACTACAATGTGCCACCTCGCTTCGACGAGAAGAGGTCGTACGAAAGTTGGAAAAATGAACTGGGAATCTGGACACGCGTTACTAATCTGGACGCGAAAAAGCAAGCACTTGCGGTGGTATTATCGCTCGAGGGAAGAGCGAGAGATACAGCACTGGAAATATCCGTTGAGGATTTGAACAAGGATGACGGTATGGGAACTTTGATCACAGCACTGGATTCTGTATTTCTTAAAGAAGAGAAAGACCGTGCCTACGAGGCATATTCAAACTTTGACAGTGTTACGAGAGATATTTCGGTTGCAATGGCGGACTACATCATTGATTTCGAACAGAGGTACAATAGGATGCGCAAGTACGACATGGTTCTCCCAGATGCAGTGTTAGGGTTCAAGTTGCTAGACACTGCTTGTCTAGATGGTAGGGAGAAACAGTTGGCTTTGACTGCTTGTACTGTGCTGACTTTTGCATCTATGAAGTCGGCACTAAAAATAATATTTGGTGAGAAGACGTCTGTCGCGCCAATAACAGATGGAATGCAAGTGAGTGACGCAGCATATTACACCGAGCAGCACAGAAAAGGCGCCAACAAGTCACGTTCTCAAGACAACCAGAAGAGGGCGCCATTTCCCGGCACAAATCCACTGGACACATATGGAAGGAGATCGAAATGTGCAATTTGTCAAAGCACTTACCATTGGGTTAAAGACTGTCCTCATAAAAATGAACAAGTTAAACTAACAGAGGAAAATGTAAACACAGAGATAGAGCAGTGTAACATTACACTGTTTTCAAATAAATCTGATACTGAGATTTTTATAGTTGAATCCTTAGGATCTGCTGTGATTGATACTGCATGTACACGGACAGTGTGTGGTGCAAAATGGCTTGATAGCTATGTCAGTGAACTAAATATGAAAGAAGTACAAAATATGATTGACACACCAAGCAAAAGAGCTTTCAAATTTGGAGATGGGAGAATTGTCCATTCTACCAAGAGAGTTAAGATACCAGCAAAAATTGGTCAGACTGTGTCACATTGAAACAGAGGTGGTCCCTACAGATATCCCCTTACTATTAAGCAAAGCTTCCCTCAAGAAGGCAGAGGCTGTACTAGACATAAAAAATGACAAGGCAGTGATGTTTAAACAACCAGTGACTCTTGAACTTACTACCTCAGGCCACTATTGTGTAAACATTTTAGACAAAGACATCTCACAGAGTCCATGCAAAAATGAGATTCTGACTGACACAGAGCACATGGAGATTCTGACAGTCACAGAGAACATGAGCACTAAAGAAAAACACAAAGTATTGCAAAAGCTTTACAAACAGTTTGGACATGATACAGTTGACAGACTTCAGAAGTTACTCAGCAGTTCAGGGAATAATGATGATGAGAAGTACGAAACTGGAAACAAAGTGTACTACAAACGAGTTGACTGTCAAGAGTGGAAAGGACCGGGAGTAGTCATTGGTCAAGATGGTGTGGTGATATTTGTGAGGCACGAAGGCATGATTGTCAGGGTGCATCACTCAAGATTGCGGAAAGTAAATGATCAACAAGATAGAGGGGCTGTAGCTGAGAATCAGTCTCCTAATGAAAATGACAAAAAGGACACAGTAACAGACACAAACCTACCAGATGTCACATCCAATGATATGGACACTGAAACTGACACAGGAAATGGAGCAGAGACCTTTAACCATGCCACAGGTAATACTATTGAGCGTTCAAATGAGGAAAACATTCAACAACAGCCATATGTGTTAAGAGAACATGGTTGTTCCAATCTGAAAACAGGACAAACTGTTAAATACATGGACAGAGAAAGTGGTATTCCACATACAGCAACCATCATTGGACGAGCAGGAAAAGTAAAACACAAGAACTGGTACAACTTGCAGTACTCTGAACCAGCTATACTTTCTGGTACAACAGGGTCAGCTGACCTGTCACTTGTAGATAATATCAGAATTGAATCAATGGAAAATCGAGAAAAACAGAATGACATTCAAAATGATGATGTACTTGAAACAAAGGACGTGTCATTTGACTCAGCTAAGCTAGATGAGCTCAGTAATTGGAGGAAAAATGGAGTGTTTGAGGAAGTCAAAGACATTGGCCAAAAATGCGTCTCAACAAGGTGGGTGTGTACCCTTAAAGAATCCTTAACTGGAATAGTGTCTAAAGCACGTCTAGTGGCTAGAGGTTTTGAGGAGCTGGCTGCTAAAGAACTCCCAAAAGACTCACCGACATGCGCCTCAGAGTCACTCAGATTGCTGATGTCAGTGATCTGCCAGAAAAAATGGAAACTTAATTCCATAGACATCAAATCTGGATTTTTGCAGGGAACAGAGCTGTCAAGGGACATTCACATCTGACCTCCGCCTGAAGCTAAAAGCGAAGGAACACTGTGGAAACTAAAAAAGTGTGTGTATGGACTGGCAGATGGATCACTCTACTGGTACAACAAAGTCAAGGCAACAATGCTGAATACAGGTGGAAAAATGTCACAAGTGGATCCTGCAGTCTTCTATTGGCTTGATCAAGACTGCAATGTGACTGGAGTACTTGCCTGTCATGTTGATGACTTTATCTGGGGTGGCTCAGAGACCTTTGCTTCAACTGTGATTCCACACCTCAAAGCTGTTTTCTAGGTTGGCCGTGAGGAGCATGATCATACATTTTTGTTATGTTGGCATAGAGTTTATTACAGTTGATGGCAAAATACTGATGCAACAGGAGAGCTATATCAAGAATCTTCAACCCATCCACATGGATTCTTCAAGAGCCGTACAAAGGAATTCCCCTCTATGTGGAATTGAAGCTGATAAATTGAGGTCAAAGATAGGACAAATTTTATGGGTTGATAGACAGAGTAGACCTGATGTAATGTTTGATGTTTGCAACTTGGCATCTAACACAAAACACGCCACTGTACAAACCATTCATGAGGCAAACAAAGTTGTTCGTAATCTGAAATCACAACAAGTGATATTAAAGTTTCAGCATGTTGGATAAGATGACTCTTTCAAACTAGTTGTCTTCAGAGATGCTTCGCTAGGGAACCTTACAGATGGAGGCACACAAGGTGGACATCTAATCGTGTTAATGGGTGAAGGAGGAAGATTCTCACCTATCTGTTGGCAGTCAAAAAAGGATCACAAGGGTTGTCCGAAGCGGACTTGCTGGAGAAACCCTTGGTCTTGGGGATGGAGTTGACAATGCTATCTTTCTTGCAACTCTGTTCTCAGAGCTTACCACTGGTGAGACAAAACAGCACTTTCTACCTGTAGTTTGTGTCACTGACAACTACTTATTAGTTGATGCTGTGAAGTCAACCAAGTCTGTCACAAAGAAAAGACTCAGCATCAAGGAACTTATTCAAGCACAGAGAATCCAGCGGATTCTGTGGTCAACCACAAAGGAAAAGCTTGCTGACTGTCTGACTAAAAAAGGAGCATCCGGTCTTGTGCTCCTACAGGCTCTCGCTCCCACAGGCTCTCAGTAATGGAAAGTGGCAGCTTGAGTAATACAAATAAGAACAGTCACACAACCCATTTGTAATGGGGATCTTGAATAATACTTGGACATTTAATTATGTTGTTGATGTTTTATTTGTCTTTAAAGAAAAGGGGGAGATTGTTAAGTTCATGTTTTAAGTGTCCCTATATTCCTGTTATTACGGGGCTATCACTCAGTCAAGAGTGCGCATGCGCATGAAGTCTGGTGGTTGTTGGACCTAGCCTCGAGTGTAATGGCTACTTGTAGTGTGTTCATATAGTATAGTAAACTTTGTTAAACTGGAACCTTGTCGTTGTGTCATTTCGAGTTAACAGCATACACCCCTCCAACCAGGCATGCTTTATCTACACATTTTCTGCATGCAGAGTTCAAGTGAAGGTCAAGCAAATCATAGAGAAAGCAGACTGTATTGCAATCATCTCTGATGGGTGGTCGAATGTTCATGGGCAAGGAATAATTAACTACATCATCTCCACCCCTCAACCAGTATTCAACAAGAGCACAGACACAAGGGACAACCGACACACCGGTCTCTACATTGCAGATGAGCTGAAGGCAGTCATCAATGACCTTGGACCACAGAAGGTATTTGCACTGGTGACAGACAATGCTGCGAACATGAAGGCTGCTTGGTCTGAAGTGGAGGAGTCCTATCCTCACATCACACCCATTGGCTGTGCTGTTCATGCATTGAATCTGCTCCTCAAGGACATCATGGCACTGAAAACAATGGATACACTCTACAAGCGAGCCAAGGAAGTGGTTAGGTATGTGAAGGCTCATCAAGTTATAGCAACAATCTACCTCACCAAGCAAAGTGAGAAGAATATGAGCACCACAGTGAAGCTGCCCAGCAACATCCGTTGGGGTGGTGTTGTCATCATGTGTGACAGTCTCCTGGAGGGGAAGGAGTCTCTCCAAGAAATGGCCATATCACAGTCTGCCGATTTATGGACAGCCACATCAAGAGGATCCTCCTGGATGATGTATTTTTGGGGAGAGTGGTAAGCAGCCTGAAACTCCTAAAACCTATAGGAGTAGACTTTGCTCTGATTTGAGGGAGACAATGCCATCCTGTCTTATGTTCAGACTCTGCTTGCAGATGTAAGAGAAATCTGTACTGCCCTGCCCACTTCACTGTTGCTCCAAGCAGAGGAAACTGCTGTTCTGAAATACATCAAAAAGCATCAAGACTTCTGCCTGAAGCCCATACACGCCGCAGCGTACATGTTGGACCCCAAGTATGCTGGCAAGAGCATCCTGTCTGGTGTCATCACTACCGTGTCTCGCCACCTTGGCCTGGATGAGGGCAAGGTTCTTGGCAGTCTGGCGAAGTACACTTCCAAGCAAGGGCTTTGGGATGGAGATGCAATATGGCAGTCGTGCCAACATATCTCATCAGCCACCTGGTGGAAGGAACTTTGTGGATCTGAGGCTCTTTCCCCTGTTGCCTCCATCATCCTCCAAATCCCACCAACATCAGCCGCCTCAGAGCGCAACTGGTCCTTGTTTGGGAACACACACACCAAAGCACACAACAGGCTGACCAATACAAGGGTTGCACAATTGGTGGCCATCCGGGCAAATTTGAGGCTTTTTGAGCCTGACAACGAGCCATCCTCAACAAGGTTGGAAAGTGACAATGAAGATGAGGCCTCAGAGTCTGATGTTCAAGAGGTGGACATTGAGGAGGTCCAGGGAGAAGACATGGAAGCCTGAGAGGAAGACAACCAAAGCTTTAGTTTCTAGACTATCATTTGACAGATGTATGTTGAAAACGTTTTTGGGAGATGCGATGGATTGTTGTGAATCATTCAATAGTCCCTTTCTTTTGTTGTTCAGTGAATTCATCCATGTGACAAGTCAACTCATTTAATTTAAATCAAAATCAAATTTATATATATATAACCCTTCTTACATCAGCTGATATCTCAAAGTGCTGTACAGAAACCCAGCCTAAAACCCCAAACAGCAAGCAATGCAGGTGTAGATGCACGGTGGCTAGGAAAAACTCCCTAGAAAGGCCAAAACCTAGGAAGAAACCTAGAGAGGAACCAGGCTATGAGGGGTGGCCAGTCCTCTTCTGGCTGTGCCGGGTGGAGATTATAACAGAACATGGCCAGATGTTCATAAATGACCAGCACGGTCAAATAATAGTAATCACAGTGATCAGGTCAGGGTTCCATAGCTGCAGGCAGAACAGTTGAAACTGGAGCAGCAGCACGGCCAGGTAGACTGGGGACAACGAGTCATCATGCCAGGTAGTCCTGAGGCATGGTCCTAGGGCGCAGGTCCCCCGAGAGAGAGAGAGAAAGAAAGAGAATTAGAGAGAGCATACTTAAATTCTCACAGGACACAGGATAAGACAGGAGAAGTACTCCAGATATAACAGACTGACCCTAGCCCCCTGACACACAAACTACTGCAGCATAAATACTGGAGGCTGAGACAGGAGGGGTCAGGATACACTATGGCCCCATACGATGATACCCCCGGACATTAAAGTTCAATTCGTAACTAAATAGTTTTTTTTATTTCTATTGGAATGATTTAAATCATTTGAAATTGTCTCCTTATGATAAGGTAAAAGGTTTATGTTTCAGGCTCCATATTATATGGTAAATATATCCAATGCAAAAAACAATAACATTTAAATGGTATTAATATTACATTTGCATATATTTCCATTAATTCCCATATATTCCCGTTAATTCCCACGGAAAGTTTCCACCTCTGAATATTCCCTAAAATGTGCAACCCTACTTCCAATACACATTGCCTGTGAGCGTCAGAGGTGAACCAGTTGCATACACAGCTCGAGCAAGACATTCATCAGCATTTCTCTGACTACGTTCCTCCATTGAGTCAAAAAAAACTTCTGATTCCAGGAGGACCATGAGCTGTTGCTATCGACAAGGTGAATGATTTATCATTTTCACCTCGAATAGAAGTACAGGGACTTTTGTCAGAGGTTGCTTGTTGTGAGCGCTGAGGGAACTTTATGCACTTGGCCAGATGATTCTGCATCTTTGTTTCATTCTTCACATAGGATTTGGCACAGTATTTGAAAATGTACACAGCTTTTCCTTCTACATTAGCTGCAGTGAAATTTCTCCACACATCAGATAGTGCCCTTGGCATTTTCCTGTAAAGATTAGAAAAAAATATTTAAAAAAAACCCCTAATGCAATTCCATGTACAGATAAATAGTTAAACAGTTAGTTTAAACAACTCCTTTGTAAGATAAATATTTTAAAATGAAACATGTATGGAAACAGGAGAAATAACACTCCTCAGTTCGCAGGCTCAAGCAAGCTAAACCCACATGGTAGCAAAAACTAACTAGCAAAAATTCTGAAGTTAGAAATGATTGGAACATACTTTGCTGTAGGCTACTATTTACTAGTTAACAAAAAATCATGTATGTCATATACAATATATTCAAAACTTACCAGAAAGCATGTAGTCCTTGGCTCACAGTGTAGAATTTTGGGCTCAATAGCATCTCATTAGTGTGCAAGATCTTGAGAATCAGCTGTACATGTGATGGAAGAATGCACTGTGCATGCAGAGGGTTGCAATTCCATTGAATGGGGAAAGTTTAACCAAAATATGACACAAGACTTAGAATTGCCTTATGTGTGTCCCACAAAAAAGGTTCACTGTTATAAGCTAACTTTTTTGATGAATTTTGAGTAATTTAACTTCCAATTAAAAATTCCCGGAAATTTCCCGGTAAGTTTCCGACCCTTTGCAACACTAGAGAAGAGTAAGACCAGAGTTGAAGGATATCGGAGATAGAAGACATACAGGTGTTTCTATTATTTGGTTCACCACATGTACCTTTGTAATACAACAGTAGAGAGGGAGAAATTAAACTGTCTTCAGACAGGCTTTAGGAAGACACGTTGAACTAATTAACAAGAATATGACTACAGCAAATGTAAGCCAGCTTTGAGATAATTCATTAAAAGTTGTTTGTGTTATGTTCTTTGTCCATGGCGTCTGAACTACAGAGGGCGGTGCAGGTTTTTGTTCAAACCAAGCAGTAACACACCTTGTTCATCTATTCAAGTCTTGATTGAAGTCTATGATTAGTAGAATCAGGTGTGTACTGGTTGGCATGAACAATAACTTTAGGGGAGATTATTATAAATTAAGTTTTCATAAGAAATTTCAGGTTAAGTTTGCAATATTTGGAAATTAATTAAAATAGATTTATTTAAAGGTGGGCTTAAAGGGTACATTCAGTACTCATTAAGCACATTCCGGACTTTATACATATTTTATCAAATATATTTATTATACATAAGCAAATGGTGTCAAGTCATAAAACTTCACATGAGAGATTAATCTTTATTTTTTATTATTTTTTTATCTACACTTTTCTTACAGAATTTAGGGCAGTATATGTTAGAAATGTCTAAACTTAGATTTTGGTGGGCTTAATAGGTACACTTACCCTCCTTTGAAGAGCCCGGACAGTATCATTAATGTATTGTTTACCTGTTTTTCAGGGGTGTGGTTTTGGCGAGGGCATGGAGCACCCTGTACACAGAGGGGAGACGATGTCCCTCGGACTGCACGACAGGTACTGTGCAATGTATGTCCAACTTTTATTTCTGCATCTATACACGATCAATCAACAGTCCTCACTTTTATCTGAAGTGCCTCATTTTAGCAGTTTCTGCTTTTCTCATGTTATGTGTGAATGTGTAACTTCAAACACTTGCTTTTCAGCTCAACTCACTAAAGGACTTCACTGTGCAATTTCAGCAACCCATTATAATCCCCTCTCATCTCTTAAGTAGTATGTGAAGTAGGCTTTGGCGATACCCCGGTATACGGTATAAACGGTATATTTCGAAATACCGACGGTATGATTTTCAATACCGTTTAAAATGTTATTTTGGTGTTGGGACACTCCCGCCTCACAGTGGCGCCACTGCTTTTAACTATAAGTTAAATATAACTAAGAAATCTAAGTTGTTAAATAAATTACACTTCTGGTCAAAGGTTTTAGAACACCTACTCATTCAAGAGATTTTCTTTATTTTGACTATTTTCTACATTGTAGAATAATAGTTTAGAATTCAAGGCACACTTCACTAGCATGGCAACCACAGCATTCTGCAGCGATACGCCAACCCATCTGGTTTGGGCTTAGTGGGACTATCATTTGTTTTTCAACAGGACAATTACGCAACACACCTCCAGGCTGTGTTAGGACTATTTTACCAAGAAGGAGAGTGATGGAGTGCTGCATCAGATGACCTGGCCACCACAATCCCCCGACCTCAACCAAATTGAGATGGTTTGGGATGAGTTGGACAACAGAGTGAAGGAAAAGCAGCCAACAAGTGCTCAGCATCTGTGGGAACTCCTCAAGACTGTTGGAAAATAATTCCAGGGGAAGCTAGTTGAGAGAATGCCAAGAGTGTGCAAAGCTGTCATCAAGGCAAAGGGTGGCTATTTGAAGAATCTCAAATATAAAGTATATTTAGATTTTTTGGGTAACTGCATGCTTCCATATGTGTTGTTTCATTGTTTTGATGACTTCACTATTATTCCACAATGTAGAAAATAGTCAAAATAAAGAAAAACCCTGAGTAGGTGTTCTAAAACTTTTGACTGGTCGTGTATATCCAGCTCAGGGCTCCAGCTATGCATTTGGTTTGCTAACTGTCAAGATCAAGCTTCTTGGTTACAGCATACTTATTCAATCCCCTCCTGGATCAAGATCCATGTTGCCTCAATTGTTTTGTGCGTCCCCAAAGAATTATGTTATTATTTATATATATTTTTAAATGGTGCCCTTTGTGTGCACATTGGGTAATACTGTATACCCCGTTATGGTACAGAAACGGTATGAAAATGTGGATGCCGCCCCAATCCTAATGTGAAGTTAGACTAACATGAAAAAAAATGTATTCTCTCTCTTTTCTGTCAGGTTTGCTCTCTTTCTCTCAAGGACAGAGATGGACATTTTAGTTTTAAACTATTCAGTTTCTGTATTTGAACTGGAACATTCCTGTTAACTAACATTCATAATTACATCTTAAAGTGAGTCAAAGACATGGACTAAGTACGCAGTGTTCATGCAGCTCAGTGTGTGTGGGCTAACTTTTCTCTTTGGGTCTGTCTCCAGACCCCTCTATAGGACACGTTGTTTTTGTACCAGGTGACTAATGCCTTAAGCTGTGAGTGGGTTTTTATCCGCAAGTCAGCTACCATCGGTAACGCTAATGAAGTAGGAAGTTGTGTGATTGTGGAGCGCCAGGGGAGATTACTCACAACATCATGACTGTTGACAATTTTTTAGCATAAATGATGCTGCTCTCTTGACTACCTTTTCTCAGTGTCCTCTCTGGCGCTGCTGTAGTGTCAGCGAGGTTTCTCTAAGCCCCTGTCCTTTGTGCCTTTTTGTGTGTTGCTGCAGCTGTTCAGGGATTTTGTCTTCTCAGAGCACTTCATGAAGATTTTAGTGGAGTGCCTCAACTGGAAATGCTTTTTATGTTACAGATTCTGCTCTAACTGCATCAGTGCATTTAGGCCTATGGTCAATTAGGACGGTGAGCTCTGACTACTGAAGTATATATACTGTTTAAAAAAAGAAATAACAGTAGCTGTTACGTCTAACCTAATCCTGCCTCCAGTCATTTTCACGACCATAATATCGGTTGTATTTAAGGCCAGTGCTTCAGGCATGTAGATGTATTGTCTTCCCTTATTTATATTGTCCCCAGTACTTTTAAAGCTTAGCAGTAGTTTGTCTGCTGGAACAGCGTGTCCCTCTGCTGTCACGCAGCTAGCTGCCTCCTAACGAGCATCATGAAAGTGGTTGCTAGGCAATGGCAGTCTTTGACCAGAGTGCATGCTTCTGGACTGTACTACGTGGTGTAGTGAAGCAAGAGGAAAGGCTATAAGCTGAGGGTTGGGGGGGGAGGGTGATGGCTTAATCAAACACACAGATTGACAATTATTATTGACACCGATATAATGAGTTTGTCGTCATTCCCCCTCCCAACCAACAGTAGTTTCAGCTCTATAGCATCACTATTTTGAATGCTATGGTAATGAATAAATCATACACCAGCTTGTTAGCTCCATGACTGGGTTTTAGAGGGGTATGTTGTGGGAGTTGAGGCGTTATATATTTCTCTCTTTTATGCTGTGCTGAGCAAAGTGTGTTTTGGATGTAAGCAGTTTTATGTCTTGATTGAGGTAGTAACAATGTACCAAAAAGGGGAAAACATTTCAGTGTGTCACTTGGCAAGTTGATACTGATGCCACAGTTTTTTGCCAGCAAACACTAGACTGCTGCAAAACTTCTATTAAGACGGACAGTTGACTCTTCTAGGCACTCTCTTCTAGGCACGGGAAAGTGTGCCATTGGCAAGGTTTGTTCCCCCATGTTCGCTAAGCTCTTGCATTGATGCACACCAATGGGCAAATCTACATCCGTATGCGGTGCATCGGCTATGAACTTTCAAGGACCTAAATCCGGTGTCTATTCAACCCTGTAACACAGGGGTAAATGTGTATTTTCTAAAACAGACCCTTCCTTCTGTCCTCAACCACATAAGGTGTGATGATGGTTATGGTCAATTTGTCAAAGTTATTTTATGTAATGTTTGTTGTTGTTGTATTGCCCTGAATTGATCCCTGTGACCTAGCCTATGTCCGTATGCTTTATACTCTGACTGAGACTGTCCAAATTAGAGGCAACTACTAGTGATTATGCAGATGAGGCTAATCTCATCCCACTAGGGATGCACATTTCAGTAAATTTGGCTAAGGTTAAATTTGTTCCAAACAGTAAAAGGACAATGTTTTTGTGATTATTGGTGCTGTAAAAATGTTCGCTAATGGGTTAGCAATTAACATGTTTGACATTTCAGTGTAAATACTATCAGCTTTTTGATAAGTGGTTTAGCTAAAAAAAATACATCCCGTATTATCGGCATACGCTCCCCGATTATTGGCCACCCTAGTACTTTGTTCAATTACAAGATATATCTATTTAGTTATTTTCAAAAAAGAGACACCAACCTTGTATCCAAAGTATTTACTAGATAGTTGACTAGTTTGCTAGCCTTCCGGTTGAAAACAATTGACTTGCCCGTCGACTTTTCATTGCGTAGCCTGGTGCGCACTCCTTGGACTCTTAACATGTATAATTTACATCATATAAAACTTTAATTTGAGGAATGGCGCCGGAGGGGATGGCTGCCGTTTTACAGGCTCCA
The DNA here is from genome assembly GCF_016432855.1 of Salvelinus namaycush. Taxonomy (NCBI): domain Eukaryota; kingdom Metazoa; phylum Chordata; class Actinopteri; order Salmoniformes; family Salmonidae; genus Salvelinus; species Salvelinus namaycush. The sequence goes on along the minus strand of NC_052318.1, from coordinate 42,543,190 downwards.
AACCAACTGTGCTATTTTGTTAGGTTTTTCGCTTTATTTGTAACTTATTTTGTACATAGTGTTGCTGCTACCAACTCTTATGACCGAAAATAACTTCTGGACATCAGAACAGTGATTACTCACCTCGAACTGGACAAAGATTTTTTCTTTAACCTCTAATTCCTCCCAATCCCGGATCCGGGAGCACCCCCATCAGTAAAAAAGCTGACTAGCATAGCCTAGCATAGCGTCACAAGTAAATACTAGCATCTAAATATCATTAAATCACAAGTCCAAGACACCAGATGAAAGATACACATCTTGTGAATCCAGCCATCATTTCTGATTTTTTAAATGTTTTACAGGGAAGACACAATATGTAAATCTATTAGCTAACCACGTTAGCAAAAGACACAACTTTTTTTACTCCACCATTTTTTTCCTGCATAGGTAGCTATCACAAATTCGACCAAATAAAGATATAAATAGCCACTAACCAAGAAACAACTTCATCAGATGACAGTCTGATAACATATTTATTGTATAGCATATGTTTTGTTAGAAAAATTTGCATATTTCAGGTATAAATCATAGTTTACCATTACAGCCACCATCACAACTCTCACCAAAGCAACTAGAATAACTACAGAGACCAACGTGAATTACCTAAATACTCATCATAAAACATTTCTGAAAAATACACAGCGTACAGCAAATGAAAGACAAAGATCTTGTGAATCCAGCCAATATTTCAGATTTTTTAAGTGTTTTACAGCGAAAACACAATATAGCATTATATTAGCTTACCACAATAGCCAGAAACACAAGCCATTTACCAGCAGCAAAGGTTAGCGATCGTAACAAGCAAGCAAAAGATATATAATTTTTGACTAACCTTCATAAACTTCTTCAGATGACAGTCCTGTAACATCATATTACACAATGCATATAGGGTTTGTTCGAAAATGTGCATATGTAGCGGCACAAATCGTGGTTATACAATGAGAAAAGTAGCCAAGCTGCCAACAAAATGTCGGGAGAAATCTTGGGAGAGGCACCTATTCTAATCGATAACTAATCATAAACTTGACTAAAAAATACAGGTTGGACAGCAAATGAAAGATACATTAGTTCTTAATGCAATCGCTGTGTTAGATTTTTAAAATTAACGTTACTACGACATACAGCGTGCGTTAAAGCGAGACCGCACGGAAATTAATGGCGGATTATGCATTTTACATTTTTCAACAGAACAACGAATTAACAGCATAAATAGTTCTTACTTTTTGATGTGCTTCCATCAGAATCTTGGGAAAGTTGTCCTTTGTCCAAAAGAATCGTTGCTCGGTTGTAGAATGTAGTCTTCAACGTTGCAATTAGCAGTAAACATTAGCCATGTGGGCCAGACATCCCCAACTCCATAGAACGCAACACAAATAAATACCCGAAAATCGCAATATACTGACATAAACTGATATAACTCGGTTTAAAATAACAACATTATGATGTCTTTAACAGCTATATCGAATAAAAACAGAGCCGGATATATCTAAGAGCTATAACCAGAGCTTTCTACTACGACATGCCAAGGTCCTTCCTGCGTCAGAGCGAAGTGAACAAAGACCGGACCCTTCGTTCCCAAGCCATTTATAACCTCTCAGATCTGCCTAGAGACTCCATTTCAAATCTCACTATTCGCTGACATCCAGGGGAAGGCGTATGCAGTGCATCTCAACCAATAGAAGACAGGCAAATTAATAAACTGACCTGGGAACAGCTTGCAGAATTCTGCATTCTCACATCCACATAGGAAAAAGGCTCCAACTCGAGTTCTGTTTTACTCACAGATATAATTCAAACGGTTTTAGAAACTAGAGAGTGTTTTCTATCCAATAGTAATAATAATATGCATATTGTACGAGCAAGAATTGAGTACGAGGCAGTTTAATTTGGGAACGAAGTTATTACAAAGTGCCAACAGCACCCATTTACATTTAAGTCATTTAGCAGACGCTCTTATCCAGAGCGACTTACAAATTGGTGCATTCACCTTATGACATCCAGTGGAACAGCCACTTTACAATAGTGCATCTAAATCTTTTATGGGGGGGGGGGGGGGGGGGGTCAGAAGGATTGCTTTATCCTATCCTAGGTATTCCTTAAAGAGGTGGGGTTTCAGGTGTCTCCGGAAGGTGGTGATTGACTCCGCTGTCCTGGCGTCGTGAGGGAGTTTGTTCCACCATTGGGGTGCCAGAGCAGCGAACAGTTTTGACTGGGCTGAGCGGGAACTGTACTTCCTCAGTGGTAGGGAGGCGAGCAGGCCAGAGGTGGATGAACGCAGTGCCCTTGTTTGGGTGTAGGGCCTGATCAGAGCCTGAAGGTACTGAGGTGCCGTTCCCCTCACAGCTCCGTAGGCAAGCACCATGGTCTTGTAGCGGATGCGAGCTTCAACTGGAAGCCAGTGGAGAGAGCGGGGTGACGTGAGAGAACTTGGGAAGGTTGAACACCAGACGGGCTGCGGCGTTCTGGATGAGTTGTAGGGGTTTAATGGCACAGGCAGGGAGCCCAGCCAACAGCGAGTTGCAGTAATCCAGACGGGAGATGACAAGTGCCTGGATTAGGACCTGCGCCGCTTCCTGTGTGAGGCAGGGTCGTACTCTGCGGATGTTGTAGAGCATGAACCTACAGGAACGGGCCACCGCCTTGATGTTAGTTGAGAACGACAGGGTGTTGTCCAGGATCACGCCAAGGTTCTTAGCACTCTGGGAGGAGGACACAATGGAGTTGTCAACCGTGATGGCGAGATCATGGAACGGGCAGTCCTTCCCCGGGAGGAAGAGCAGCTCCGTCTTGCCGAGGTTCAGCTTGAGGTGGTGATCCGTCATCCACACTGATATGTCTGCCAGACATGCAGAGATGCGATTCGCCACCTGGTCATCAGAAGGGGGAAAGGAGAAGATTAATTGTGTGTCGTCTGCATAGCAATGATAGGAGAGACCATGTGAGGTTATGACAGAGCCAAGTGACTTGGTGTATAGCGAGAATAGGAGAGGGCCTAGAACAGAGCCCTGGGGGACACCAGTGGTGAGAGCACGTGGTGAGGAGACAGATTCTCGCCACGCCACCTGGTAGGAGCGACCTGTCAGGTAGGACGCAATCCAAGCGTGGGCCGCGCCGGAGATGCCCAACTCGGAGAGGGAGGAGGATCTGATGGTTCACAGTATCGAAGGCAGCCGATAGGTCTAGAAGGATGAGAGCAGAGGAGAGAGAGTTAGCTTTAGCAGTGCGGAGCGCCTCCGTGATACAGAGAAGAGCAGTCTCAGTTGAATGACTAGTCTTGAAACCTGACTGATTTGGATCAAGAAGGTCATTCTGAGAGAGATAGCAGGAGAGCTGGCCAAGGACGGCACGTTCAAGAGTTTTGGAGAGAAAAGAAAGAAGGGATACTGGTCTGTAGTTGTTGACATCGGAGGGATCGAGTGTAGGTTTTTTCAGAAGGGGTGCAACTCTCGCTCTCTTGAAGACGGAAGGGACGTAGCCAGCGGTCAAGGATGAGTTGATGAGCGAGGTGAGGTAAGGGAGAAGGTCTCCGGAAATGGTCTGGAGAAGAGAGGAGGGGATAGGGTCAAGCGGGCAGGTTGTTGGGCGGCCGGCCGTCACAAGACGCGAGATTTCATCTGGAGAGAGAGGGGAGAAAGAGGTCAGCACAGGGTAGGGCAGTGTGAGCAGAACCAGCGGTGTCATTTGACTTAGCAAACGAGGATCGGATGTCGTCGACCTTCTTTTCAAAATGGTTGACGAAGTCATCTGCAGAGAGGGAGGAGGGGGGGGGGAGGGGGAGGAGGATTCAGGAGGGAGGAGAAGGTGGCAAAGAGCTTCCTAGGGTTAGAGGCAGATGCTTGGAATTTAGAGTGGTAGAAAGTGGCTTTAGCAGCAGAGACAGAAGAGGAAAATGTAGAGAGGAGGGAGTGAAAGGATGCCAGGTCCGCAGGGAGGCGAGTTTTCCTCCATTTCCGCTCGGCTGCCCGGAGCCCTGTTCTGTGAGCTCGCAATGAGTCGTCGAGCCACGGAGCGGGAGGGGAGGACCGAGCCGGCCTGGAGGATAGGGGACATAGAGAGTCAAAGGATGCAGAAAGGGAGGAGAGGAGGGTTGAGGAGGCAGAATCAGGAGATAGGTTGGAGAAGGTTTGAGCAGAGGGAAGAGATGATAGGATGGAAGAGGAGAGAGTAGCGGGGGAGAGAGAGCGGAGGTTGGGACGGCGCGATACCATCCGAGTAGGGGCAGTGTGGGAAGTGTTGGATGAGAGCGAGAGGGAAAAGGATACAAGGTAGTGGTCGGAGACTTGGAGGGGAGTTGCAATGAGGTTAGTGGAAGAACAGCATCTAGTAAAGATGAGGTCAAGCGTATTGCCTGCCTTGTGAGTAGGTGAGAGGGTGAGAGGTGAGAGGTGAGAGGGTGAGGTCAAAAGAGGAGAGGAGTGGAAAGAAGGAGGCAGAGAGGAATGAGTCAAAGGTAGACGTGGGGAGGTTAAAGTCACCCAGAACTGTGAGAGGTGAGCCGTCCTCAGGAAAGGAGCTTATCAAGGCATCAAGCTCATTGATGAACTCTCCGAGGGAACCTGGAGGGCGATAAATGATAAGGATGTTAAGCTTGAAAGGGCTGGTAACTGTGACAGCATGGAATTCAAAGGAGGCGATAGACAGATGGGTAAGGGGAGAAAGAGAGAATGACCACTTGGGAGAGATGAGGATCCCGGTGCCACCACCCCGCTGACCAGAAGCTCTCGGGGTGTGCGAGAACACGTGGGCAGACGAAGAGAGAGCAGTAGGAGTAGCAGTGTTATCTGTGGTGATCCATGTTTCCGTCAGTGCCAAGAAGTCGAGGGACTGGAGGGAAGCATAGGCTGAGATGAACTCTGCCTTGTTGGCCGCAGATCGGCAGTTCCAGAGGCTACCGGAGACCTGGAACTCCACGTGGGTCGTGCGCGCTGGGACCACCAGGTTAGGGTGGCCGCGGCCACGCGGTGTGAAGCGTTTGTATGGTCTGTGCAGAGAGGAGAGAACAGGGATAGACAGACACATAGTTGACAGGCTACAGAAGAGGCTACGCTAATGCAAAGGAGATTGGAATGACAAGTGGACTACACGTCTCGAATGTTCAGAGTTAAGCTTACGTTGCAAAAATCTTATTGACTAAAATGATTAAAATGATACAGTACTGCTGAAGTAGGCTGGCTAGCAGTGGCTGCGTTGTTGACTTTGTTTGAAAGTGTAGCTGGCTAGGTAACCTCGATAGCTGGCTAGGTAATCTCGGTAACTGGCCAGATAATTAGTCTAAACTACACAAATGTCTTAGATACAAGGACAGCAAAGACAACTATGTAGCTAGCTAACACTAGCTAGCTAACACTACACTAATCAAATCGTTCCGTTGTAATGTAATAGTTTCTACAGTGCTGCTATTCGGTAGAAGTTGGCTAGCTAGCAGTGTTAGCAGTGTTGACTAGCAGTATTGACTAGGTAGGAGAACGGCAGCGCGGCGGACGAAACTAGCTGGCTAGCTAACCGAAAATTACTCTAGACTCCACAGTTATCTTAGATACAAGGACAGCAAAGACAACTATGTAGCTAGCTAACACTACACTAATCAAGTCGTTCCGTAGTTCCGTTGAATGTAATAGTTTCTACAGTGCTGCTATTCGGTGGCTAGCTGGCTAGCTAGCAGTGTTGATTACGTTACGTTACGTTAAAAGGACGAAAATAGCTGGCTAGCTAACCTAGAAAATCGCTCTAAACTACACAATTATCTTTGATACAAAGACGGCTATGTAGCTAGCTAAGATCAAACAAATCAAACCGTTGTACTGTAATGAAATGAAATGAAATTTGATACTACCTGTAGAGCGAAGCGGAATGCGACCGGGTTGTTGAATGCGGAAGTGAAAAAAAAAAAAAAAAAAAAAAAAAACCCTATTGAGAAGAAGTTTTAACGAGTCCGACGTGAAGGATATACTGCATTCTCGGGAACGGCCCAAATCCCCTTCATTTGCAAGAAGAAAAGACAGAGAAAAAGGGGGTGGAGGTCGGGCTGCCTTCTGAGAATTTGTAGGCGAGTGAGTAAAATTCCACTACCATCCATACTATTGGCCAACGTGCAATCACTGGAAAATACAATGGATGATCTATGATTAAGAATATCCTACCAACGGGACATTCAAATCTGTAATATCTTATGTTTCACGAGTCGTGACTGAACGACGACACAGATAATGTAGAGCTGGCGGGAGTTTCCATGCAACGGCAGGACAGAGAAGCTCACCATATAAGACACTTATAGCCCCATCTTATTAATGGTAGCTGTTGCTTTTATACATGTCTTACTACTCAAAAGTCGTCTTAATTCTCGCTCAAAGATTCCCGTGGCTTATTTTTCAAATTTTGGCATGCATATTTGTGGCCTGCTGGAGGTCATTTTGTAGAGCTCTGGCAGTGCTCCTCCAAAGGCGGAGGTAGCGGTCCTGCTGCTGGGTTGTTGCCCTCCTACGGCCTCCTCCACGTCTCCTGATGTACTGGCCTGTCTCCTGGTAGCGCCTCCATGCTCTGGACACTAAGCTGACAGACACAGCAAACCTTCCCACAGCTCGCATTGATGTGCCATCCTGGATGAGCTGCACTACCTGAGCCACTTGTGTGGGTTGTAGACTCCGTCTCATGCTACCACTAGAGTGAGAGCACCGCCAGCATTCAAAAGTGACCAAAACATCGGCCAGGAAGCATAGGAACTGAGAAGTGGTCTGTGGTCACCACCTGCAGAACCACTCCTTTATTGGGGGTGTCTTGCTAATTGCCTATCATTTCCACCTTTTGTCTATTCCATTTGCACAACAGCATGTGCAATTTATTGTCAATCAGTGTTGCTTCCTAAGTGGACAGTTTGATTTCACAGAAGTGTGATTGGAGTTACATTGTGTTGTTTAAGTGTTCCCTTTATTTTTTTGAGCAGTGTATATTCCCGTTGGAAAATATAAATGTGAATCACGTTTTTATTTGGCGTACCCCTGACGGCATTGCGCGTACCCCTGGGGGTACCAGTTTGTGAATACCTCCTCTGGAGGAAGCTGCAGACCTTTTGGAGGAGGTGGACATGCCTTGTGGGCTGGTGTTGTGGACTGTAGATATGTAAAGAGTTTTTTTTGTTTTTTTTCAACGGCAGTTTTATTCAACACAACAAACAGTATACTTTGTTTCATAATTTAATGTGTTTTTACCTGTGGAGGTGGCTGTATTCGAATTGCAGGGGCCAGGGACACCAGACAAGGCTGCTGTGGTAGTTGGTCCAGAGGAGGCCGCTTCGGTGGTGACAGACGCGGGCTGGTGGTGGATCAAACCGCTGATGATGGCTTAGAGGAGCTGGTGTTTGTAATGTTGGGGTTGAGGGGCTGACGATGGTGTGGCTGAGGGAGCAGGCACATGGCCGACTTCTGCAGCTGGGGACTCCGGCGGCTCCTACAGGTGTTGCACACTGGGAGGCACTGGTGGTGATGATGCAGCTGTTAGGAGTGGTACCGGTGGTGGGTCCAGCAGAGGCAATGGCGTTGACGCTCTCATCCATGGCAGCCCTCTCCTGGGCCCTCTGTGTTCTGAAGGCTGCCTGACACTTTTTCTCCTCTGCCCTCTCCTACTCACCCCTCTCCACTGGTGCATGTATTCCTCCCCGGTGAGGCATGTGGCGACCACAGGGAGTTTTCTGTATCGGTCAAAACAAGCCATACAGATACCCGCCATGTTGTGGAGTCAACAAAAGTCAGAAATAGCATTATAAATATTCACTTACCCTTGATGATCTTCATCAGAATGCACTCCCAGGAATCCCAGTTCCACAATAACTGTTTGTTTTGTTCGATAAAGTCCATCATTTATGTCCAAATACCTCCTTTTCGTTCGCGCGTTTAGTCCAGTAATCCAAATGCACAACGCGCGAGCACTAATTCCAGACAAAAAGTCAAAAAAGTTATATTACAGTTCGTAAAAACAAGTCAAACGATGTATAGAATTAATCTTTAGGATGTTTTTATCATAAATCTTCAATAATGTTTCAACCGGACAATTCCTTCATCTTTAGAAATGAAAAGGAACAGAGCTCGCTTTCACGGCCGCGCGCCTGACTTAGCTCATGGCATTCTGCCAGACCCCTTAGTCAAACAGCTCTTATTCGCTCCCCCTTCACAGTAGAAGCCTGAAACAAGGTTCTAAAGACTGTTGACATCTAGTGGAAGGCTTAGGAAGTGCAATAGGACCAAATTTACACTGTATCTTGGATAGGCAAAGACTTGAAAACCTACAAACCTCAGATTTCCCACTTCCTGGTTGGATTTTTTCTCAGGTTTTTGCCTGCCATATGAGTTCTGTTATACTCACAGACATCATTCAAACAGTTTAAGAAGCTTCAGAGTGTTTTCTATCCAAATCTACTACTAATATGCATATCTTAGCTTCTGGGCCTGAGTAGCAGGCAGTTTACTCTGGGCACGCTTTTCATCCGAATGTGAAAATAGCGCCCCCAGCCATAAGAAGTTAATGAAATGTTGAAACCACTTCTTGAACAGGGCCCTGTCAATGTAGCCACAGTTTGACTGTCCATACAAGGCTTTGGGGGGCCTCCCAGTGTGTAGTGGCCGCGGGGGAAACACTTGGGGTAGATGATAAATGGGGGGACGTCCTCCCCAGTTGCGTTGAAGCAGGCCAGCACTGTAATGTGCTCCTTGGTCCCAGCACTTTATGCCTGCTCTGGTCGCTACAAAACCGAGACTCGTTGTAGTTTTAGATTTGTCTGGGTTTTCCCCTCAACCCACTCTCCTCCAAGTGCTTTCCGTAAGAAGTGAAGTAGGTGTCCATCATAGTACTCTAAGCTAGCAACATTAGCAAATCCGTTCGCTATATTTCAGTGGTTAAAAGTTGGATATGAAGTAGTGCGGTCTGTCGCACAGTCGAATTTTACAATATACCGCGTGTCCCACAACATGTTTATATAATTTTTTTGAAAACTCTCATAACGGAACTTTGCTTATTTAAATTGTAATGAAAATCGGTGGTCAGCTAGTTAGAAGGGTGTATTTATTTGCAAAACCTATATTATTTTCCAGTCCATTTAAATTTTGAGCTAGAGCTGATTTGGTCCTCCAATCGCTAGTGTCTGAAGTTATGGTGTGTCCAATGTTGAATTAGCTATGCATGGGTACAAGGAACGGACCTTTTTAAGTAAGAGCTTAAAAAACGTGCGACAATAGCAAGCCTATCGTCTCATATTATTGAACATGGAACTATTGTAATGAAGCAGTCAATGTAATACTTCAATGTGATATATCATTTTCAAAAATTTGTGAAACTGGAATATGCGGGAAAACGCTGTTCTCAAAGAAGCACCTGATTCGAGCCGTTTCATGTGACGGCTATGAAGATATCCGTTTTAAACGTAGAAAGAGGGAAAATGTAAATATGCAACAACTAGGATGGGTTAATATGACTAGGATTGTGCCTTTGGCTTCTGGACAACGAAAGAAAGTTGGTATGAAAACCAGTAGAACAGGAGAGAAATGCTGTGAAACTTTTTTGGTTGCTAGCTTAATACTGTAGCTGTTCTTGTTAGCTGCTTCGTGCTGCTCCTCTCTCCCATTGCTCCCTGCAGCCTGTGACTGTGAGTAGCCAAGCAACGAGTCTCCGCTCTGTCTTGCTCGTGGCTAGAGACGGCCATTAGTTGACGTAAGAAAGCTACTTTCTAACTCAATAAACTCACTCACTGTACATGACTGTTTTCGGCTAAATACTAATTCCATTCGACTCCGACACTTTTCCAGTTGTTGAATTCTGGCACCAATTTAATTATGCAAATTAACCTATAGACTGAAAAGCAAGACTGGTCAAATTTATTTTCAACGACTAACGGTTAACCAATAGCATCCCTACATCCCACTTAAAAGATGTTTAAGAAAGATAAATATCATTGACCATTAATGTGAAAAGTAAAACACTAACCAGTTTAGTGTTAAAAAAAAACACTAACCTAGTACCAGTACTATTTCACTACTCCTTGGTTTGTTTTATTTGGGCCTAGCCAGAGTTTGTGTTTGTGTAAAAGTGGATCATGACTAAAAAGGAGATGTTCCAAAACAGAGAATGTGAGAAGGCGTTCATAGTGTGTTCCTGGGGTAGAGTTAGGCTCCTTTAGCTTGGTTCTAAGCTGCCTGCTGCTGCTGCACCCCTCAGCAGAGCTCCTCTGTCTTCAGCACCTGCTGGGCCTCTGCTTTCATCACCGATCCCTCTGATGCCAGGCTAACGCCCCTTTTCTGCTTTCGCTACCACAGTCTTTGAGATTTTCTACGCTGGGTGAGTTTCTCTCAACTAGCACTTTCAGCAGAATTATTTCTCACCCCAGAAATGCTTTGATAATGCCAACTGCAGATTATTTTCTGATCAATGACGTTTAAGGCCTTTGCATTTGTTTTTTACATGGTACTTCTTAGTTGAATCTATCCAAATGTAGACAGCAGAGTGTTGTTGTTGAGGGAGAGCTATTCTAAATCACTTATAACTGACATTTTGATTGATTTGATCTGCTGTGCCCTCTGGTCGCTCCACTTTGGTGTCATCAATGTTTTTCCATTCCTGTGACAGCTGGATAGACTGTCAGATGTGATTAACCCATTTGGCTGTTGGTAGAGCATGGCGCTTGTAATAACCATGGTTGTGGGTTTGATTCCCACGGGGGACCAGTACAAAAAATGTATGCACTGTGGTGGTTAATTTCTTTACTATCAAATTAGGAGAGACAAACTTATCACACAAGTCATAGTCATACTTAAACTAAATCTTTATTCACTTATTAATAAGGGAGCAGGTCAATACAACACACACACACATAAAGTGAATCAATTGAGTGCTCTACGATAATGATGGCTAGTTGACAAATCACTCTCAGGTGATTCGTTGAGAGCCCCAGGACAAAGGTTCAAAGGTCTTTTATAGCCAAGATACACCCCCTCCAGTCTACATGACAAACAACAGATGTATGGAATGGGTCACAAGGCTAAGATTTGTATGAAAGATGCTTATAATTCACAGCAGACAGTGTCTGCTGTAAAAACTGTTCTCGTTGTGTAGAGACCAGGGTCTGGCCCCCCAACTCCATACTGGAGCCATTTTCCCCTGGGACCCCAACTCCATACTGGAGCCCTCTCCCCCTGGGACCCCAACTCCATACTGGAGCCATCTCCCCCTGGGACCCCAACTCCATACTGGAGCCATCTCCCCCTGGTCCCCCAACTCCATACTGGAGCCCTCTCCCCCTGGTCCCCCAACTCCATACTGGAGCCATCTCCCCCTGGTCCCCCAACTCCATACTGGAGCCCTCTCCCCCTGGTCCCCCAACTCCATACTGGAGCCCTCTCCCCCTGGGACCCCAACTCCATACTGGAGCCATCTCCCCCTGGGACCCCAACTCCATACTGGAGCCATCTCCCCCTGGGACCCCAACTCCATACTGGAGCCATCTCCCCCTGGGACCCCAACTCCTCCATACTGGAGCCATCTCCCCCTGGGACCCCAACTCCTCCATACTGGAGCCATCTCCCCCTGGGACCCCAACTCCTCCATACTGGAGCCATCTCCCCCTGGGACCCCAACTCCTCCATACTGGAGCCATCTCCCCCTGGGACCCCAACTCCTCCATACTGGAGCCATCTCCCCCCCTGGGACCCCAACTCCTCCATACTGGAGCCATCTCCCCCCCTGGGACCCCAACTCCTCCATACTGGAGCCATCTCCCCCCCTGGGACCCCAACTCCTCCATACTGGAGCCATCTCCCCCTGGGACCCCAACTCCTCCATACTGGAGCCATCTCCCCCTGGGACCCCAACTCCTCCATACTGGAGCCATCTCCCCCTGGGACCCCAACTCCTCCATACTGGAGCCATCTCCCCCTGGGACCCCAACTCCTCCATACTGGAGCCATCTCCCCCTGGGACCCCAACTCCATACTGGAGCCATCTCCCCCTGGGACCCCAACTCCATACTGGAGCCATCTCCCCCTGGGACCCCAACTCCATACTGGAGCCATCTCCCCCTGGGACCCCAACTCCATACTGGAGCCATCTCCCCCTGGGACCCCAACTCCATACTGGAGCCATCTCCCCCTGGGACCCCAACTCCATACTGGAGCCCTCTCCCCCTGGTCCCCAACTCCATACTGGAGCCATCTCCCCCTGGGACCCCAACTCCTCCATACTGGAGCCATCTCCCCCTGGGACCCCAACTCCTCCATACTGGAGCCATCTCCCCCTGGGACCCCAACTCCTCCATACTGGAGCCATCTCCCCCCCTGGGACCCCAACTCCTCCATACTGGAGCCATCTCCCCCCCTGGGACCCCAACTCCTCCATACTGGAGCCATCTCCCCCCCTGGGACCCCAACTCCTCCATACTGGAGCCATCTCCCCCCCTGGGACCCCAACTCCTCCATACTGGAGCCATCTCCCCCCCTGGGACCCCAACTCCTCCATACTGGAGCCATCTCCCCCTGGGACCCCAACTCCTCCATACTGGAGCCATCTCCCCCTGGGACCCCAACTCCTCCATACTGGAGCCATCTCCCCCTGGGACCCCAACTCCTCCATACTGGAGCCATCTCCCCCTGGGACCCCAACTCCATACTGGAGCCATCTCCCCCTGGGACCCCAACTCCATACTGGAGCCATCTCCCCCTGGGACCCCAACTCCATACTGGAGCCATTTCCCCCTGGGACCCCAACTCCATACTGGAGCCATCTCCCCCTGGGACCCCAACTCCATACTGGAGCCCTCTCCCCCTGGTCCCCAACTCCATACTGGAGCCATCTCCCCCTGGGACCCCAACTCCATACTGAAGCCATCTCCCCCTGGGACCCCAACTCCATACTGGAGCCATCTCCCCCTGGGACCCCAACTCCATACTGGAGCCATCTCCCCCTGGGACCCCAACTCCATACTGGAGCCATCTCCCCCTGGGACCCCAACTCCATACTGGAGCCATCTCCCCCTGGGACCCTAACTCCATACTGGAGCCATCTCCCCCTGGGACCCTAACTCCATACTGGAGCCATCTCCCCCTGGGACCCTAACTCCATACTGGAGCCATTTCCCCCTGGGACCCTAACTCCATACTGGAGCCATTTCCCCCTGGGACCCTAACTCCATACTGGAGCCATTTCCCCCTGGTACCCCAGTACAGAAACATTAACTCATGCTCCGGAATGCGGTGTTGTTAGGCTTATCACCCAAAGACATGGTAAATCTCCGGTCAGTGTTAAATCTCCCAGAGGCTCATCCTCAGTAGAACACACACAGATGAAAGTGTTCTAAGAACCCACTATTCTATTCCATAAAACAACCATTTGATGCAATAACAGTATTATAACATAACCTTGTAATTTCTCTCACTTTTTTACTACTGTAAGTCACTCTGGGTAAGAGTGTCTGCTAAATGACTAAAATGTAAAAGATGAGATGAGGAACCACGCTGTGTGGTGGTGACAGCATGTGCGGTCAGCTGCTTGAGGGTGTGTCTGGTATTTAGACGGGCACAGTTCCTTCTGCATCCAGTAGATGGTATACGTTTGTCTGTTCTAGAGTGCCGTCTTGTCTGTTCCTCTTATGCTCATACAGGCGTGTAAACACACCTACTTGCCAGTACAAATGTCAGACATAGGCATGGTGCACAAAAAGCAATGTACAACAATCATATGGACAAGCAAGTGTGTGGATGGTCAACACTTCCTTTAATACAGTGTATGTGTTCTTTTAGTACAGTGTGTTCCTGCCAGAACAGTGATGGGGTGTGTGTTATAGCGAGACTCAGAGAGTACAGCTGTGTTCCATCACAGTGAGGGTGTGTTACTGACTTTTGGCCTGTCTTCCAGGGCTGTTGGGTTGGTGTGTCTGCAGAGCTCAGGAGTTTCGCACTCGCGCACTCTCTCTCGCTCTCGCCGCGGCCCTAATGGCCTCTGAAAGAAGCCCACAGATCGATGCTCATCGTGGCTCTGATAAATGCAGCCATTGTCAGGCTTTACTCTAAAAGCTGGGGGAGTTTGGTTATGGAGGATCAGGTTATCACTGCTGGCTCCTCCCCTCTTTGTTCCCAGCCTGTCTTGTGCTTTATGGTGCTGCTCAGTTGTGGCTGGCAGGGCGGAAGTCAAACAGTTGCTTTGTGGTGGTAATAATGATGCAGTTTCTTCAATAGATGTTCGGATAGACATTCTGTTTTTGAAAAAGGTATAGGTTCCGTGATGAAACATTACAATGATTGTGAAATAATTAGCTCAGTCTTTTTAAATGTGCAACTCTGCATTTAGGACTATCTGGTGTCATGACAGATCCATGTTGAGATGTTTTCCCTCTCCTATCCAATTAGATTTAGGTATGCGTCTAAATAAAGAGTTGCAGCTTAAGCGCTCTAGAAACAGGCTGTAGTGCAGTTTACTGTAACCTGCACGTGGAGCTCAGTTTTCTGATCCGGAGGCAGTCTTGGTGTGTTTGTTCACTCTCTGTTATTAATTGGTTTGTGTATGGAGACAGAGCAGGTAAGAATGAACATCTTCAACCATGCTTTGTTCACTCAGACAGACACCATTAATTATTTTATGTGCTCAGCACCATCCCCACTCATCTGGTTTCCTTTGTCTGTAAAAAGATTTAAAAAAGATTCTCCCTGCCATCCTTTGAAACCACAGGCCGAGACCGAGCACATGACCACCCTGCCTGACAGACCTGGCTGTGTCCTCTGTTGAATGAACTCCACAGTGAATAAGTGGCCCAAGACATCATGGCTCCTCTGAAAATACCTGCAGTGGTTCTACTTGGGATATTCTCCCTCGTTGTGGGACGAGATAGTGAGTCAACCTAGAGGGAGGGATTAAGGGCAGGTTGGAAGACCTACGGCTCCAGAGTGAGAAAGCAGGAGAGGAGTGACTATAGGGGTCCCAGCTTGGCTGAGGCTGGCCAGAGCTCCACAAGGGGTCATTTTTCACGACGTGAGTAGAAGAGATTTGAGAAGTGTGTTGAAACAAAGGGCTAAAGAGCGGGCTTGCCAAAAGGAACTGACGCACAGGAAATGACATTGCTATAGATTTCTTGACAGGGCCTTCAGAGCTCTTCAGACAAGAGGAACTGTAATCGTGGAAATGAGCTGCACAGTGCTCTATTCTTGGCTTTTATTTTGCTCTCAGTGCTTGGGTGGATGTTGGTCTTAGGAGGAGAGGAGTTTCCGTGTTTCATCTTGATCAGCTGGCTGCCTCAGGCAAGGCCAAGGCTGACTGCACACTGTGTTCCTGCTGGAGGGTTCGGTGGATGACAGCCATGCAGGGGACACATTTTGAGGGGGCAATCTAACTGGATGAGTCCAATGGAATGAGAGATGGAATGTTCATTGTGTATACCAGTGTACAATCTGCCATGCTTGCATATTAGGCTCATCGGAGTGGGGAATATACATTCCCTCCAAAGGTGTAGGGGGCCATGTAGTCCATAGAACTGTAATGATATTTTTATGATATACTCTTTGTCCTACTTGGAATTACACCTATGCAGGTGTGTGTGAAGTCACACTAGCTAGGTTTCCATCCAGTTGGCGACTTTTGTTTTCATGCAAATATTCAAAAATCCGCATAAAAACAATATGGATTTTTTTTCTCCCACCAGAGATGTTTCCATCAAATTGACTTGTTGCAGATAAATGTTTGCGTTGTATAGCGAGTGTGCCCACTCTGGTAGTGGCACGTGTGCTCTAGCCACCAGCGCTATCTGTTAGCTAGAGACTGTTAGCCACCAGCGCTGGAGGCTGTTCGCCACCAGTGCTAGAGACTGTTCGCCACCAGTGCTAGAGACTGTTAGCCACCAGCGCTAGAGACTGTTAGCCACCAGCGCTAGAGACTGTTAGCCACCAGCGCTAGAGACTGTTAGCCACCAGCGCTAGAGACTGTTAGCCACCAGCGCTAGAGACTGTTAGCCACCAGCGCTATCTGTTAGCTAGAGACTGTTAGCCACCAGCGCTAGAGACTGTTAGCCACCAGCGCTAGAGACTGTTAGCCACCAGCGCTATCTGTTAGCTAGAGACTGTTAGCCACCGCGTCGTTAGCTAGAGACCACCTATAGCTTTCATGATATTATGGAAAAAAGAGAGATTATTTTTATTTAACGGCAGCCAAGCATCGATGATCATGTCACCAGAATAAGAACCTCGATATTTATTGGAAAGGAGCATCAAGTTCATCACCTTGCACTTTCACCACCCTGTGAAGTTCACGTTTATTTCATCTGTAGCCTAATAAACTGCATGCTTTCCCGACCAGTTGTAGTGGGACGACGACACATTTCATCACGTGACTCCAAATTTACTTTGATAATCCTCAAAGAAATCCAAATGTAATTTTTTTCTTTCTATTTTTATTTCCCAGTGTAAACTAGTGGTATTTTAGGCACTGCTCTCTAAGGGTGGGCAGATGCTAGCGTTTTTTCCCCCCCTCCCTTTATCTACTCCTCCCTCCACCTCTCCCTATAACAAGCCCAGCACTGCAGTCGCCGCTCCTTTAACAAGGTGGCACTGTTGTTGAGCTGCTGGGCTAGAGTCGGCACAGCCTCAAAGGGCGACAGGACCGGAGAGCTTTTCCCCCTCTAACAGGAGATGACTGTGAGTTGGCCCAGTAGGCACAGGAGATAGGATCCGTTGGCTTCTTCTCACTCCTGCCACTAGTGTCATAAACCTGTGTGTAGCCTGCACTGCTGCTGCCTGTACCACTCCACCCCTGTCGCTGCTGCTCTCCCTCCCTCTGATCCGAGTGGGCAGAGTGGGATGGAAGCCCTCGCTGGAAGCCTGTTCGTGGAAATGCTCTTTGCCGTTGTTAGCGCTGTAGCTCCGTGCTGGTGACAACAAAATGCCGTTGAAATGGAAAAGCGGTTCTCCTGTCAGCTGGAAATTCCCAGTGCCAGTTCTTAAGACATCCAGGTCCTCACCGCTCTCTCCTGCCTACATGTGAGTAAAGACAGAAATGGCAATCACATCTTAATAAATAACCATTTGTTATGCACATCATGCTGTGGTGGTGGTGTATTTCCTGCTTTCTTTTTCAGTTGTTGTGTCCCCCTCTCTCATTGCAGCCTAATTGGGCGGAATATGATGGGAGCATTGTTGCGTGTCGAGAGCGGTCGATTTAATACCCTCCTTTGTGCCTGGCCAACTAGCGGAACACTGTCCTCTAGAGCAGTGTGGCTCATTATCCATGGCCGTGGCCCATTTAGTTTTTTCAGGGGCTAGGACCACGTCCGCCACCCTCCGCCCTCCTTGGGGCTGTGTTTATCTGCAAAGACTGCTGGCCGCCACAGCAAGCTTGGGAGGAGGCTGCATGCCTTTGTCAGGGCGTCTGGCGCACCCTGGTTTAGGAGTTATTGTCGTCTGCTGCTACTGCTGCTGCTTCTCTGGAGGGGGGAGGGCAGAATAGGGAAGGTGCATCCAGGCTCTCATCCTTCCATCTCCCCCTTCTGTGTGAGAGATGCCCCCCTATCATGCCCTCTGTCAGTCACCCTGCTAGGCTAGCTGAACGTAAATGGTGGGGATCCGGTTATCTCCTCACTAGTGAACAGTAACCTGGCTTAATTTGGTTTGGAGGACTGGCATCCTCAGGAGCAAAATGCTGCCAATTCTGGCTAGTGTCAAGTGAAAACTCACATTGGTACATTGCTTCGTGCTTCAGGCTAGGTTGAAAGGCTCATTTGGTTGATGAATGTGTGTGATTTTTGGCTTCATTTTATCAGAATATTTCGAATGGAATTTCAGGCTCTGTTTGTAGTTCTTTATAGCAAGAAGAATTGAGACGGTCTCCATATGCTTTACCATACAGTAGATAGATCATTTATATTAGATATTGAAAGGTACATTCTGTATCATTCATTGCTACTTATTACCATAAAATGTCTCAATTCTGAATGAGGTATGTAGCCTACATGACTAGCAAAGCACATCATGAGTTAACCTTCCCTTTCTATAACCAGAGAGATGCCTTCTGAGTGGATGCATACTGTACCTTTTGTTGAAATTCCAGTTGTCCATGCCCTGTTTGAGTAAACTCCCTTAAGTAAACATACGCATGGAATGTATGAATTTTTCCATCCACACATTATATTAACATATAGAACACTGAGAAATTCCCACAGTACCCAAAATTCTGAATATACCTTTAGTGTTCAGTGTTTGAGGTAAATCTGTAAAAGAACATTGTATTAAGGCTAAATGTGCACAGTTTTACAGTTACATCAATTCTCTGCCTGAGATATGTTCAGGATAATCATTCCAGAACATAAATGACAGCATGGGAAATATTCATTTTCAATTAGTCAATTTCAACATTTTCTTCAATAAACTTCTGCCATAACTGTGTCCGTAATTGTATATAAAACAGTTTATTTCCTGAATTGAGATGGACTTGACCCCAGTCCTGATGGGGTGTTGCTTATAAGCTTAAATTAAGCTGAAGCCACCAATTCTCACATGATATATTTAGGTTCTCAATCATCATTAAAGTACAGGCCTAGGCTAGGGCTATAAACCAACATATTTTACCATTGCATATAGCTCTTTGTCTCTTCCGTTAGGACAGCAAAATAGCCTTTCCCCTGTAAAAATGACAAACAAAAAGAGTGGAACTGTAACATTTAATACTGAGCCATGCCCTGCCCAGCCCGACCCAGCAGCTGCTATTTGGACTTTTATACGTTGTGTGATGTGTTTTTAGATGGCCTGATGTGACGTTAGCCCTCTCATTATAGGTTCCTCTGTGGTTCCTCCATGTAGCCTACTGTAACGGAGCGGAATGGCCTCCATCTGTGTGCGTAGCTTCTCCCCTTTCTCTAGATATGGCCGTTTTCAACATGGAGAGAGCAGCATGTGTGGATGTCTGTATGCTAACATATAACCAGAGATCCAGGGACAGGGTGGTATTTTAGGAGGAGTTGGTGTGTATTAATGTGTGATTGTGTGTTAGCTGGAGATTATTATGGAGCCTGGTCTGTGTGTTTGTCTGCAGTGATCTCACTCAGGCCTAAATATAGCCTCTGCCTGTGGTGCAGATTTCATGCTTGGGAGGAATGGCAAAGGTGCACTGCCCGGAAGCCCTGAAATAACTGGAAGTTCAATGGGAATTCAAGGCAATTCCAAGTGCTTAACAGTTCATTTCATCCTCGCCTCAAGGACACTGGTAAAACCAGCAATGATATTCAGTTGTTTACACTTGCACTATAAAATCATTCTTAAACATTTCCCCATCTGTATTCCTCAGCCAATGTCCATAGGATTGTTCGGCCCCCGTGTTAACCACTGAACGACAAGGCCATAAGACGAATTAGTATAAGCTGTACGATCTGCTCAGGAAATGACATCATAGGCCTAACGTTTCATTACTAGGCCTAATTATAAGGTGATTGACAAGAAATTAAACAGAAGTGGATTTATTTTTCATGGTGTGTGGAGAAGCACAACACCCTGATTTCCTGGTTAGGAAATAGCCCTGTATAATAGCATCCGAGGGAAAATAGTTATTTAAGAAAAATAGTAAATAAACCAATCTAAAACTAGATAGAAAGTATGTATATCAAATAGCTGCCCTTTTTCTGGCCCACGTTGATTTTGACAAACAAAAAAATCTGTTCGGCCCTCCACTGCATTTACATGAATGTTGTATCTAGGGGAGTGTGTATCTACCCTGGCAGGTACAGCAATGCTATAGGGCCCCCCAGGCCCCAGTCCACTGTGATAGGCAGCTAAACCCAATAGTACCACATTTTCTCCTGGTTTGACCTGTTTGATTGTCCAATGTTTTCCACAACACTCCAATACTCATCAAGCCTACATGTTCTGTGGCCCCTGCCTGTCAATTCAGTACGGTTATACAATGGGAACAGCACACCCTCAAAAACCCAATCTAAATGTGATTACACAATACTCAGGATCTTCAACACAATAGTAATAATGCTTGAAAGGGTCCTTGCTCTCTCTCCCCCTGACAGTGTTTTCTAATGAATCATACCTTTGTGTTCACAAAACGGCCGCAATTAACCTTTTCTACAGAAATAGAAATAGAAAGCTGGCTGAAGTTCGAATGTCTTATCTATGTGAATGGATATAGGCCTGTGCAGGTGGGGGAGATCGGAGAGGGTGGGTATTTTATTGGCGTTGGTAAGTCTCTTAATAGAATTGGCCTTTTACGAGAAAATTTTGTCAAACGCATGCAGCACCGTCTGCCGCTGAGACAGTCAGTGGAGAATATATGGCGCTGTGTGTTTCGTGTGGCTCCTGCTCATAAACTGTACTCACCCCCAAGGTTTATTTATGTTCCACACTGCTCAGATAGGATGGCAGCTCTGTGTCTTCATTAGCATATCTATCTTCCTGACTTTTTAAATTATGAAAGCCAAAATCTGCTGATAATACTGCTGGATGAATGCTGGAGGACTTAGTGTTTCACAGGAAGCACATTTGGTGCATGATGTGGTGACTCATATTGCGTGACTGAAAAACCTCAGGAAGTCTGTTCTCCTTCATATCAGAAATGTCAATTGTCTTTGCATAATCCTTCTCAATAGATACTCACCAACCTTAACTCAAATTGCATGTAGTGAAATGATATAGCAGGTGATCATACCAGAGGGTTGCATGATCAATCAAACAGTGTTTGTAGCTGCTATGTCGTCTTAACAATGGAGTGGCATCTGTTTGCGGTCTAAATGAGCCCTCCTATTAGTAAGAGTGTCTGCTGTTTATATTACATCATAGCTACTTTTGTCTAAGTGAAAAATTCGGAGCAACTTCAAAGCTGGTATTGTAATGCACGCAAAAAAAATTGTAAATTAATCAATGTTGTTTTTGTCTTCATTCGAGTGCTTGGTGCTTTCTTTGCATATGGATACAAACACTAACAGCCGTCAACCATTTATTCTCGTCTAGTCAGCAACGTCCTGGTTTTAAAGGTAGTTGGATAAAAAAGTGAAAAGACACCTTTCTGTTTGATCTGGCCGCTCCCTCAAAGCTTAATTAAGAGGCGACCGTCGGGTCCAACAAAGTTAAAAGGGATGTTGGGTAATCAAAGACTGGGATGTGCTAAGTTCTTCAGTGAATCTCATTCGCAGGGAGCAGAAGGTCTGGCACGACATGAAATCACATCACAGCTGCTTCTCTCACCAGTACCTGGAACATGCTGTAGTTCATCATTATGAATGATTGAAAAAATATGTTATGTTGATTCTCTATTTTGGGTACATTGCTGCTCGTTTCTCTCACCTGTCTGAAACAAAGTCCTGGTTTTATAAAGCGGTGCACTGTCTGCCTCTGTAACGTTGATACAGTAGAGGAGAATGGAGGTTATTTGAGTTTCCCAGGGTCTTTTTCCATCCTTTGTGGTACTGTTGGACTGGAAGTCATATGGCACAGGATGACACAGGCAGGGTTTAATTGTTGGCTTTTTCCATCATGAGGTGCAGCCCAGGCAGCAAATGGTATCATTTGTTTTTTCCTGTAAAGCACATTACGTTGCGTTCCATGTCTGTTGGATAATGAAAGCTTGATTTGATTTGAGCCTGTTTTGGTGTTTGGGGGGAACCATGCTCAAACTACAGCATTGTTAAACTCAACTTGCAGCTTTGGTTGGTGTGGAATGCTGCACAGTATCGAGCCATTTAATTATACTGATAATCAGCTCCCTGGGGGAGACAATTAGCCATCTTTTGTTGGTGTTTGTGGTGGTAGTGGTGTTGTGTGTTTCTTTGTTGCAGTTCTGTAAAGGGATTGTCTCTATTTTGATATTCTAAGGCCCTATTCCCACTAAGAGATATGAAGGAGAGTCTGAGGAGCAGGGTGGCGAAAGAGATTTCTAGTTTTAAATTCACATTGCATCCTTGCCTTACCTGTCGCTGGCAACGCGACATTCTTGGTCAGCAGTTCTAAATGACCGTAAATATCACAGTAGCCACTAGCCAGCAAGCACAAACTATTCAACAATGACAGTTTCTTCTGAAACATATTACACTAAGGTATTGAATAATGCAACCAAATCATATTACACTCTTGAATAAAGCAATAATTCACAAGCATGTGCAGACAATTGAAGGGTTTATTTTCTCATCTGTAGGCTACACTCATTTACATTTTAGCTTCAAGACAAAAGCGCAGAGTTGCTGAAAGCAAGTCTTCATCAAGGAACGTAATCCTATCAAAAATGAACGATTGACCCTCTCATACAAATTTAAAAGTACAGTAGGTCTACCTTAGAACATTGCAACAAACCAGGCTTCATTTTTTTATCAATATCATGCAAATCATTACATGTGGTAAGTTTCGCATTTTAATGTCACGTGCACAAGTACAGTGAAATGCCTTTCTTGCACGCGCTAAACCCACCGCTGCAGTAGTCAATATAGTAAAAATAACACGAGTTAGAACAAAAACACATTAGAAATAAGTACACAAGGAAGTTATTCAGCTATATACACAGGGTCAGTTCCAGTAGCATATTTACAATGTGCAGGGATACTGGCGTGATAGAGGTAGATATGTATAGGGGTAAGGTGACTAGGCATCAGGATATATGATACAGAGTAGCAGCGGCGTATATCGTGAATGAGTGTGTGTGTAGAGTCAGTATAAATGTGTGTGCGTGTTATGCGTGTGTGTGTGTTGGAGTGCATGAGTGTGTAGGGTCCTGTGAGTGTGCATAGAGACTAGTGCTGAGCGATCAGTGCTTTTTGATTTTTTTGGGGTTCGGTTCAAAAAGAATCACGGTTTTTGGTTTCGATTATCTTAAAACACTAAAGGGACTATGCATTATGTGGGTTGAATGCTGTAACAACACACAATAAAACAAGTCCCATGATGGTCGTGGCTGCCCATTACTGCTTATCACTTATTAACCATCATTTATTCACTTAGCTGTAATACAGTATTTCAGTTGTTGTGTATGTTACGTTTGTTTTATTTGATTACTTTATGATTTAATTCCAAGTCATCTCATCTTTATAGAGCTGCTGCCTATGCGCTCTGACAAAATCCCTATTTTATAGTTCTCAAGTAAATAAGGAATATTTTTATGACTGCTGAATAACAACTATTAATCACTTAGATCATGTATTTTCAGCTAGAGATGGCTCTCTATATCACCGGGCGATCGCGCATTCTTCTCTCTTCTGTAGCAGGCGTAAAAGAAACAAAGACCGGTCAAGTAGATGCGCAAAGGATTATGGTCATTGTAGTTTATTACCGCTAAACTGAGTAGAATGTTGGCCTTTTGGAAACAACTCCCTACCTACTATGTCGCACAGTTCAAGCTGGGTCTGATTTATCTCTAGAGAAACTGGGATGTGCGCATTGAGCTCACTCCCTCCCAAAAAAGAAAATGGAATTCAAATAATTGAATGAAGTTGGTCAGTTAGATAAAATCAAAACAAAAAAAGGCAGCGCCAGGATACAGTTGACCAGACTGAAGCATAGACTAACATGGGCTTCCATATAAAACAGCTTGTTGCAGTGAATTCACTTATAACCGTTGTGACTGAAAACGTGGGTATAAGTGAATTCACTGCAACGAGCTGTTTGATATGGAAGCTCATACCCGCCATAAAACATATAAAGTGCCTCATGATTTGTCAACGTGCACAATTAGTCTGTGCTTCAGTCTGGTCAACTGTACCCTACTGATAACAACCACAGCTGCAGGTAGTCCAGAGAAGCCTGGCCAGGGAAAACGCAAGGTCATGTTTTAATAGCCTAAGCTATGTATTTATAGCCTAAAATAGGCAGTTATTTTGGTTTATATTCAAACTTCGTGGTGGCCTTTTTAAACAGACATATTTTTATGGCAATTTATTTTTATTACGCTAAATAGATTTCAGCGGGGGCACGAAGATCGACCTTAGGGGTTAATCCAAAATGATTGACTGGAAGTATTCAATCGACAACATTCTGATAACTGTATGAGTATATACAATGCAACCCTGCATGCAGCAAGCTCAGCCCTGTTGGTTTCACTGTCCAATCGAAATGGTCTCTTTTCTCTGTGTAAAGGGGTCGCAAGTAGCCTAGTGGTTAGAGCGTTGGGTCAGTGACCGAAAGGTTGCTCGATCGAATCCCCGAGCTGACAAGGCAAAATGTCTGTCGTTCTGCAACCTGGACCAAGGCAGTTAACCCACTGTTCCTAGGCTGTCATTGTAAATAAAAATGTGTTCTTAACTGACTTACCTAGTAAAATTAAAAATTAAATTAAAAGGGTTTTAATGTTTTCATCCTCAGTAGGGCCAGGAGTTTAACTTCTACTTGCACACAATCCCGGATCCGGGAGCACCCTCATCAGTAAAAAAGCTGACTAGCATAGCCTAGCATAGCGCCACAAGTAAATACTAGCATCTAAATATCATTAAATCACAAGTCCAAGACACCAGATGAAAGATACACATCTTGTGAATCCAGCCATCATTTCTGATTTTTAAAATGTTTTACAGGGAAGACACAATATGTATTTCTATTAGCTAACCACGATAGCAAAAGACACAACTCTTTTTTTCCACCATTTTTTTCCTGCATAGGTAGCTATCACAAATTCGACCAAATAAAGATATAAATAGTCACTAACCAAGAACCAACTTCATCAGATGACAGTCTGATAGCATATTTATTGTATAGCATATGTTTTGTTAGAAAAATGTGCATATTTCAGGTATAAATCATAGTTTTACATTGCAGCCACCATCACAACTCTCACCAAAGCAACTAGAATAACTACAGAGACCAACGTGAATTACCTAAATACTCATCATAAAACATTTATGAAAAATACACAGCGTACAGCAAATGAAAGACAAAGATCTTGTGAATCCAGCCAATATTTCAGATTTTTTAAGTGTTTTACAGCGAAAACACAATATAGCATTATATTAGCTTACTACAATAGCCAACCACACAACAGCATTGATTCAAGCCAACAATAGCGATAACGAATAAACCAGCAAAAGATATTAATTTTTTCACTAACCTTCTCAAACTTCTTCAGATGACAGTCCTATAACATCATATTACACAATACATATAGAGTTTGTTCGAAAATGTGCATATTTAGCGGCACAAATCGTGGTTATACAATGAGAATAGTAGCCAAGCTGCCAACAAAATGTCGGGAGAAATCTTGGGAGAGGCACCTAATCTAATCAGTAACTAATCATAAACTTTACTAAAAAATACAGGTTGGACAGCAAATGAAAGATACATTAGTTCTTAATGCAACCGCTGTGTTAGATTTTTAAAATTAACGTTACTACGACATACAGCGTGCGTTAAAGCGAGACCGCACCGGCGGAATAGTAGTTTCACATTTTTCAACAGAACAACGAATTAACATCATAAATACTTCTTACTTTTTGATGAGCTTTCATCAGAATCTTGGGCAAGTTGTCCTTTGTCCAGAAGAATCATTGCTCCGGTTGTAGATTGTCGCCTTCAACTTTGGAATTAGCAGTAAACATTAGCCATGTGGCGAAGACGTGCCCAACTCACTATAACGCAGCACAAAGAAATATCCGAAAATCGCAATATACTGATATAAACTGATATAACTCGGTTTAAAATAACTACATTATGATGTCTTTAACACCTATATCGAATAAAATCAGAGCCAGATATATCTAAGGCCTATAACGGGAGCTTTCCAGAACGCCATCCTGAGGTCTGTCTTGCATCATGGCGAATGTTGAAAAGAATGCACCCCACGTTCCAAGACCCTTTATATGGCCTCAGATCTGCCTAGCAACTCCATTCCAATTCTCACTATTTGCTGACATCTAGGGGAAGGCGTATGCAATGCATGTCGACCAATAGAAGACATGCAAATTAATAAACTGACCCTAGAACAGCCTGCCTGATTTCAGATTTCTCACTTCCTCACAGGAAGTTTGCTCCAACTTGAGTTCTGTTTTACTCACAGATATAATTCAAACGGTTTTAGAAACTAGAGAGTGTTTTCTATCCAATAGTAATAATAATATGCATATTGTACAAGCAAGAATTGAGTACGAGGCAGTTTAATTTGGGAACGAAATTTTTACAAAGTGAAAACAGCACCCCCTATTGAGAAAGGTTAAAAAAAAACATGACCTGATTAGACAAAGAATCTGGTCCCATCATAGCCCATATAAAACATTTTTTACAGTGATTTATTACTATGTCATACGCTACAACTAGGGTCCGAAGTTGGTTAGGTTAGCCTACTACCAGACCAGGAAAACTCTGGTGCCCCCCGGAAAACAATTACCCACCCACCACTCTGAGACCTGTGGTGCCACCTCTGAAATCACCACACAATGTTACAAATGAAAAAACATCTATTTGTATGATCTGCATTTGACATTTTTTGTTTTTGTTTGTGGAGATGGGCTTCCATAGTTGTATGTGGCTCAGTGCAGCTGGCAGCTACTGCAACATTTTCAGAATGTAACAGCCTGTTACTGCAATTTCAGGTATAAACTCAATAAAATGAGTCTCAAATATTAGGAAAATATCTAAACATTTAAGTTGTTTTAAAAACATTGCTCTGCTATTAGCATTTATACTGTAGGAGTGTTGGCTCAACGAGACTATTCTGTTTACACTGCCCTGCTTCAAGGGGGGGCGACTGTTAGCCGAGTGTCGACACGTAGCAAGTACTCATGTTTACATTTGAGTAATATGTGTAGCCGACGGTATTTTTACGAAAAGTGTAGTAAGTGTGAAGAGGCTCTTAATTCTAATGATTGTCTCACCAACAGGAAGTGTAGAAATGGCCTACCAAACATTTAGTTTGAAGAATGAGCGTCTGTCAATTTGTTTTATTTCCTCATTGTAGATGGAGGTTCCCATTAAGTAGTTAGATAGTTTGACAACTTCCTGTTTCCCTGCCATTGCTCCTGTAGGTTTAGTTTTAATCCAATACTATCCCACTTCTAAAAAAATGTATCCCTCAAACAGAGGAGAGGAAATAGACACTGTTCACTAACAGAAATATTTCCTATTTTTTGCCAGTGTGCGGATTTCCATCTTTCTAAGCACGCTGAGGTTGGAATAATACTGTGAAAATGATGATAATGCCCTTTTAGTGTAAGAGCTGTTTGACGCTGGGCCAATTGTGCGCCGCCTCATGGGTCTCCCGGTTGCGGCCGGCTGCGGCACAGCCAGTGATCAAACCCAGATCTGTAGTGACGCCTCTGGCACTGCGATGCAGTGCCTTTGACCGCTACACCTCTCGGGAGGCTTGGGATAGAGGTTTTACCTGCCTGGTGACAAATTAGTTAATAGGCCAATAAGAAAGAGTTCCAAACCACTTTGCCAATAACAGCTAGTTTTCAGTTTCCCTCTCCCCACTCAGACCATGCTCAGACAGTCCTAGCAGAATTCTCACTTGAGAAATTGCTCTAGATAAGAAGCTACTTTAGTTTTCAATTAAAATGATCAAAAATAAACTATCACAGTAAGGTACTTAAGTAATTGTTACCCAGAAATGATTAGCTATTGAGATAATAACATTCTGCATTGGGCCTTTAAGATGCAAGTTTTCATTATAGTCATCATCCAATTTACAAAAGCAATTAAGACGCATCGCACGCCTACCCCCATCCAATTTAACCAATTTAATTAATTATTCCCTGATGTATTTCTAAGAAATGGTTCACGGTCTCCATTCCATAAAGCATATGATTCTTGGCATGTTTAAGCATCTTGTTAATAAAAAATTAAACTGCCATCCACCACCCACACACACAGCAGAAGATTTGATATAGGCCTAACTGACTTTTGTGTATTTATTTGTGTGAAAAATTTGTGTAGCCTAGTCAGTGCATATTTGTAGTCGCATACGGACGTGTTTGTAGCATAGCGTGTGTGTGTGTGTTTGGTGTTTTCACTACAAATCTGCTGTTGATGGATGAAACTTCCGATGACGTCTGTGTTTGTTTGTTTCGTGCTGTTGGTTGGAGTCCGAGTTATGTATTTTATGACTGGGTTGCTCTAGCTGTTGTTCTCTTTGTTTCGTTCCGGCAGCCACCAACACTCCTTTGTGGTTTGGACAACCCACTCTCTCCTCGCTGCCTCTACGACTTACCACCTGACAGGGTAAATGTACCAGTACGCTGTGTGTCAGTGTGATTGCTCCTGATCCTGTAGCCATGAATACTCCTCCACATCTAGTTGTGGTGGTGTTGACCCTGAACAACCGCTATCTAGAGCCCACTAGGCCATCCATCTCCACCTCCCTGTAGAAACATTCCTGATAGTATCACCTGACCCCCTGACTGGCTCATCGACTTCCATTCGTTAGAGACTCAGCAGTCCTGGATGATCATCGTATCGTGTGTTTAACACAGCGTTTCCCAAACTAGGGGTCGCGTCCCCATGTGGGATCACCTGATTTGAAAATGGGCTTGTGAGAGAAACCCTGAAATAGAAATAAATAAAATGTGTAGAATTGCATGAAATTAACTTTAAAACGTAAAGAATTTCTGTCCACTGTCAAGAGGGGTTGGGGCGGGGTTTCACTTATTGCATCTGCATGCTGCTTGTTGCGTTCTCCCTGGTGCACTCGTTCGTGAACTGGCTGCTCGTTCTAAATAATATAATCTAATCTGTTCAAAACAGTGGCAGCATGTGCAGTAGTGGTCAGTCGGTTTTTGATATGCAAAAGAGAAATAGGTGTATTTATGCTGTTATTCAAATGCACAGATCTCTTTATATATCTTCTGAAAGAAATTCACCGGTAGTTCGAAAACGTCATCATATTTCTGTCATGCTGCTTTATTGACAACTCCAACCACCTCGCGTCCTGGTATTCAGCCAATCAGTGGCCGCCACTGCTGTCAAAACTACTGTGGACTTTCATAGCCCACATTAAAAAGTAAACATTGGCTGTTGATTACATAACTTTTTTCACATGGTGGGATAGCATAAAAAACTATATATATATATATTTTTTTTTTACACTATCTTTCAAAAGTTTGTGGTCGCTTAGAAATGTCCTTGTTTTTGAAAGAAAATGTTAAAAAATGGTCCATTAAAATAACATCAAATTTATCAGAAATACAGTGTCGACATTGTTAATGTTGTAAATGACTATTGTAGCTGGAAACGGCTGATTTAAATAAATAAAAATACCCAAAAAAATGGAATATCTACATAGACGTAGAGGCCCATTATCAGCAACCATCACTCCTGTGTTCCAATGTCACGTTGTGTTAGCTAATCCAAGTTGATCATTTTAAAAGGCTAATTGATCATTAGAAAACCCTTTTGCAATTGTTAGCACAGATGAAAACTGTTGTTATGATTAAAGAAGCAATAAAATTGTCCTTCTTTAGACTAGTTGATTATCTGGAGCATCAGCATTTGTGGGTTCGATTACATGCTCAAAATGGCCAGAAACAAAGACCTTTCTTCTAAAACTCGTCAGTCTATTCTTGTTCTGAGAAATGAAGGCTATTCCATGCGAGAAATTGCCAAGAAACTGAAGATCTTGTACAACGCTGTGTACTTCTCCCTTCACAGAACAGCGCAAACTGACTCTAACCAGAATAGAAAGAGTGGGAGGCCCCGCCTCACAAGTCCTCAACTGGCAGCTTCATTAAATAGTACCCACAAAACACCAGTCTCAACGTCAACAGTAAAGAGTCGACTCCGGGATGCTGGCCTTCTAGGCAGAGTTCCTCTGTCCAGTGTCTGTGTTCTTTTGCCCATCTTAATCTTTTCTTTTTATTGGCCAGTGTGAGAGATTGCTTTTTATTTGCAACTCTGCCGTAACTCTGAAGTTAATATGACCCCCATGGTCAGTTAGCGGCCGTGCCCTAATAACCAGTGGAAAATACTGGTCTCCAGTAATTGTAGGCCTAATTAAAGTTGCTGTAGTTAACGAGATGTTGGTGTTGCATAGAGAAATAGTTCCCAATCTGTGGGATGGGCCCACTTGTAGGTCATGGCAGGTGTCCAGGTGGGTCGTGGGATTACTTTTTTTGTGCATTAAAAAAAACATTTAGATTTAATTTAATATTCAAGGGGTCTGAATACTTTCTGAATACACTGTGCGTGTTTGCAAATGTGATCTAAATGAAAACTGAAATATCACAATTACATAAGTATTCAGACCCTTTACTCCGTACTTTGTTGAGGCACATTTGGCAGTGATTACAGTAACGAGTCTTGGATAGGAAGCTACAAGCTTGGCACACCTGTATTTGGAGAGTTTCTCCCATTCTTCTCTGAAGATCCTCTCAAGCTCTGTCAGGTTGGATGGAGAGCGTTGCTGTACAGCTATTTTCAGGTCTCTCCAGAGATGTTCTATTTGGTTCAAGTCTGGGCTCTGGCTGGGCCACTCAAGGACTTTGAGACTTGTCACAAAGGCACTACTGCGTGGCCTTGCCTGTGCTTAGGGTCTTTGTCCTGTTGGAAGGTGAACCTTCACCACATTCTGAGGTCCTGAGCACGCTGGAGCAGATTTTCATCAAGGATCTTTCTGTACTCTGCTCTGTTCATCTTTCCCTCAATCCTGACTAGTCTCCCAGTCCCTGCCACTGAAAAACATCCCCACAGCATGATGCCGCCACCACCGTGATTCACCATAGAGATTGTGCCAGGTTTTCTCCAGACGTGACGCTTGGCATTCAGGCCAAAGAGTTCAATCTTGGTTTCATCAGACCAGAGAACCTTGTTTTTTATAGTCTGAGAGTCTTTTAGGTGCAAACTCTTTTTTGGCAAACTGCAAGCGGGCCATCGTACCTTTTACTGAGAAGTGGCTAACGTCTGGCCACTCTACCATAAAGGCCTGATTGGTGCGGAGATGGTTGTCCTTCTGGAAGGTTCTCCCATCTCCACAGAGGAACTCTGGAGCTCTTTCAGAGTGACCATCAGGTTATTGGTCACCTCCTTGACTAAGGCCGCTCTCTCCCGATTGCTCAATTTGGCCAAGCTGGTTGAGTGAATGCCAAGAGTGTGCAAAGCTGTCATCAAGGCAAAGGGTGGCTACTTTGAAGAATCTCAAATATAAAATATGTTTTGATTTGTTTAACACTTTTTTTTTTACCACATGATTCTATGTGTTATTTCATAGTTTTGATGTCTTCACTATTATTCTACAATGTAGAAAATAGTAAAAATAAAGAAAACCCCTTATGTGTAGGTTTGTCCAAACTTTTGACTGGTACTGTGTGTGTGCATATAGGGGGGGAAATGCTTTCAAATCTAAAGTATGTAGACATGATAATGGACCTATATATAGGCTGTCATTGTTAATAAGAATGTGTTCTTAACTGACTTGCCTAGTTAAATAAATAATTTAAAAAATATATATTTTTTAAATAGCCTAGCTATAGCTCTTTGAGAACTTGCAATCAACAACAATAAAGCTGGACAATGAGTCCCCTATTGATTGTATAATATTTAAGCATAAGAACTCAGCATTAGCCACGGGAAAATGTATAGAATGGCAGAAAAATGTGCTTTAAAACTACAAAATGTTCTCTCTGCTGCCATGATGATATTGTTGACTTATTCTTTGGTCTGTATGTTTTTTCAACCATTTTTTGTGGGTCACGACTCAAGACACCTCAATTGGTAGGTCCCAAATTAAAAAGAGTTTGGGAACCCCTGGCATAGAGCACCAGTATGACTTCATCAGGTTTGGAGTGGAGAGCTAATGATGGAACTTAGTGTGATGTGGCAGAGGAGGTGAGAACACCGCTATGGTTGGCCTGAGTCGTGTTATTCTACCACAGTCCCAATGAGAGCATGGCGAGGTCTGCTGCAGGGAGGGGCCCGGCTGGGAATGTTTACTCTTAGCTCGTAGTTACCTTTGCCTTGTAGTGTGACTGCCTGTCCTTACGTCCCTGTATATAAGCACCATTTTCAGGTGTGTGTGAGCGTCCTTGTGTATTGTTTGGTGTTAATGTAGACATTTTAATTCATGATCTATATGCCTGATTAGGAGAACGCAAATGTCTTAGCTAAGCTCTCCCCTTGTTGTGCTGTGTATTTATTGACCTTTTTCCTAAAACCCCTTTCCTCAGCCGCTGTGCATGAAACATCAGGAAAATCTCAAGATTCTCTCATCATGTAGGCTAGTGAATCTGCATACAAAACACACTCAATGAGTTGATTTTAATGTAAATCCGTGCTTGTACTGCATGATTATAAGCTAAACGTCCCTTTCCCTCTCTCCCTTTTTTCCCCTTTCTCTTTCCCCTCCCTCTGCCTCCCCTAAAGATCCCTCGTGGAGGACGACGACCCTCACATGAAAGTGTCGCTGGGGTGTGGTGACATGGGCATCTCTGCCCACCTACAGGCTTCAAAAACCGGAAACACTCGCTTCTTTACGAGCAACACGCACAGCTCAGTGGTCCTTCAGGTGAGTAGTAGTGGAGAGAGACTGAGGGATTGTGCTGCTGGGGAGGATGGACAGATTGATGAACCTCTTAAAAGCCATAATGAAATATGTCAGGGTAATTTGAATATGCCTTCAGAGGTCCTGTGATTGATTGAAATGATAGCTATACAGGCAGGTCCATAAATATTGTCAGCCTTTATAAAGATGAGCAAAAAAGACTGAATTAAGTAATTAAAATACTGAAGTTGTAAATTATAGATATATTATTATTTTATACTATTACAATTGCTCAGTGAAAGAGATTTTATTCACAAGTAAGAAAACAAAATCTCAAAGAGAGGGGTCAGAATTATTGGCACCTTTTTCTAAAATGTTTTATGAGATTGGGAGGGATCTTAGACCATTCCTCTGTACAAAATCTTTCTAGATCCTTGATATCATTTGTCTCCTCTTATGGACTGCCCTCTTCAATTCAAACTACAGGTTTTCAATGGTGTTCAAGTCCGAAGACTGAGATGGCCATTGCAAAATGCTTATTTTTAATGCTTGGGCTATTGTCTTGCTGGAAGATCCACTTGCGGCCAAGTGTCAGCCTCCTGGCAGAGACAACCAGGTTTTTCGCTAAAATATCCTGTTACTGGGTAAAGTTAATGATTAGGGATTTGTCCAAATTTTATGGGAAGAATGTCTTAATGTTAAAACGATAAGAAGAATTCATACAATTCCACCTGAATTTGTATTTATTATGGATCCCCATTACTCTTATCCTAGTTTATCCTAGCGGAACCTCTCGCCAACAGCCAATAAAATTGCAGGGCGTCAAATACAAATCAACAGAAATCTCATAAATCAAATCTCTCAAACATACAAGTATTAGGCACCATTTTAAAGATACAATTCTCGTTAATCCAGCCACAGTGTCTGATTTCAAAAATGCTTTACAGCGAAAGCTCCATAAACGATTATGTTAGGTCACCACCAAGTCACAGAAAAACCCAGCCATTTTTCCCGCCAAAGAGAGGAGTCACAAAAAGCACAAATAGAGATAGAATTAATCACTAACCTTTGATGATCTTCATCAAATGACACTCATAGGACTTCATGTTACACAATACATGTATGTTTTGTTCGGTGAAGTTCATATTTATATCCAAAAATCTTATTTTACATTGGCGTGTTAGATTCAGTAGTTCCAAAACATGCAGTGATATTGCAGAGAGCCACATGAAATTCACAGAAATACTCATAATAAATGTTGATGAAAATACAGCTATTATACATGAAACTTTAGATACACTTCTCCTTAACTCTTATGGCTGCAATCCCGGTAACGGGATGATATGACAACAGCCAGTGAAAGTGCAGGGCGCCAAATTCAAAACAACAGAAATCTCATAATTAAAATTCCTCAGACATACATGTGTCTTATACCATTTTAAAGGTAATCTTGTTAATCCCACCAAAGTGTCCGATTTCAAATATGCTTTTCAGCGAAAGCACTACAAACGATTATGTTAGGTCACACCAAACCACAATAAGCACAGCCATTTTTCCAGCGAAAGATAGCAGTCACAAAAAGCAGAAATATAGCTAAAATGAATCACTAACCTTTGATGATCTTCATCAGATGACACTCATAGGACTTCATGTTACACAATACATGCATGTTTTGTTTGATAAAGTTCATATTTATAACAAAAAATCTGAGTTTACATTGGCGCGTTACATTCACTAGTTCCAAAAACATCCAGTGATAGTGCATAGCCAAATCGTTTCAACAGAAATACTCATCATAAATGTAGATCATAATACAAGTTATACACATGGAATTATAGATATACCTCTCCTTAATGCAACCGCTGTGTCAGATTTCAAAAAAACTTTACGGAAAAAGCAAACCATGCAATAATCTGAGACGGAGCTCAGAACAAGAGTCAAATTAGCCGCCATGTTGGAGTCAACAGAAACCAGAAATTACATGATAAATGTTTCCTTACCTTTGATGATCTTCATCAGAATGCACTCCCAGGAATCCCAGGTCCACAATAAATGCTTGATTTGTTCGATAATGTCCGTTATTTATGTCCAATTAGCTACTTTGGTTAGCGCGTTTGGTAAACAATTCCAATGTCACAAAGCGCGTTCACTAAAACGTGACAAAATGTCCAAAAGTTCCGTAACAGTCAGTAGAAACATGTCAAACGATGTATTGAATCAATCTTTAGAATGTTGTTAACATGCATCTTGAATAACGATCCAACCGGAGAATTACATTGACTTCAAATGAGCGATGGAACGGAGCTGCCTCTCACGTGAACGCGCGTGGTGAATGCATGGTCACTTCATGGCAGTGGTTACTCATTCCTGTCTCCTTCGGCCCCCCTTCACAGTAGAGTCATCAGACAAAGTTCTATTGACTGTTGACATCTAGTGGAAGCCGTAGGAAGTGAAAACTCATCCATATCTCGCTGTAATTTCAATGGGAGCTTGGTTGAAAATCTACCAGCCTCAGAAAAAATCCAAACAGGAAGTGGAACTTCTCAGGTTTTTGCCTGCCATATGAGTTCTGTTATACTCACAGACATAATTCAAACAGTTTTAGAAAATTCAGAGTGTTTTCTATCCAATACAAATAATAATATGCATATATTAGCAACTATGACTGAGGAGCAGGCCGTTTACTCTGGGCACCTCTGTGCACCTTTCATCCAAGCTACTCAATACTGCCCCTGCAGTCATAAGAAGTTAATGCAACCGCTGTGTCAGATTTCAAAAAAACTTTGCGGAAAAAGCATTATCTGAGAACAGCGCTCAGAGCCCAAACCAGCCAGAGAAATATCCGCCATGTTGGGTAGTCAACATTATTCATAAATAGCATTAGAAATATTCACTCACCTTTGATGATCTTCATCAGAATGCACTCCCAGGGATCGCAGTTCCACAATAAATGCTTGTTTTGTTTGATAATGTCCATCATTTATGTCCAATATCTTCTTTTGTTAGGGCATTTGGTAAACAATCCAAAAGCGCGATCTGGTCCATTCGGACGAAACGTTCAAAAAGTTATATTACAGGTCAAAGAAACTTGTCAAACTAAGTATAGAATCAATCTTTAGGATGTTTTTATCATAAAAGTTAAATAATGTTCCAACCGGAGAATTCCATTGTCTGTAGAGAAGCACTGGAACGAGAGCAACCTCTCAAGTGAAAGCGCGTGACTGAGAACGAGGTTGTAGGCAGACCCCTTAGTAAAACATCTCCCATCCGGCCCCCCTTCACATGAGAAGTCTGAAACCACGTTCTAAAGACGGTTGACATCTAGTGGAAGCCTTAGGAAGTGAAAAATAACCCATATCCCACTGTGTATTCGATAGGGGTGAGTTCAAAAACTACAAACCTCAGATTTCCCACTTCCTGTTTGGATTTCTTCTCAGGTTTCTGCCTGCCATATGAGTTCTGTTATACTCACAGACATCATTCAAACAGTTTTAGAAACTTCAGAGTGTTTTCTATCCAATACTAATAATAATATGCATATATTAGCATCTGGGACTAAGTAGGAGGCAGTTCACTCTGGGAACGCTATTCATCCAAAAGTGAAAATGCTGCCCCCTATCCCAAACAAGTTATACAATTTTAAAAACATTATAATACATTCACAGATTTCACAACACACTGTGTGCCCTCAGGCCCCTACTCCAGTACTAAATCCATGTGTATGTATAGTGCGTATGTTATTTGTGTGTGTGTGTGTGCCAATGTTTCTGTTGCTTCACAGTCCCCGCTGTTCCATAAGGTGTTTTTTTTTAATCTAATTTTACTGCTGGCATGAGTTACTTGATGTGGAATAGAGTTCCATGTAGTCATGGCTCAATGTAGTACTGTGTGCCTCCCATAGTCTGTTCTGGACTTGGGGACTGTGAAGAGACCTCTTGTGGCATGTCTTGTGGGGTATGCATGGGTGTCCGAGCTGTGTGCCAGTAGGTGAGACAGACAGCTCGGTGCATTCAACATGTCAGTACCTCTCATAAATAAAAGTAGTGATGAAGTCAATCTCTCCTCCACTTTCAGCCGGGAGAGATTATTAATATTAGCTCTCTGTGTACATCCAAGGGCCAGCTGTGCAATTTTCCTAAGTCCTTTTTTGTGGCACCTGACCACACTACTGAACAGTAGTCAAGGTGTGACAAAACTAGAGCCTGTAGGACCTGCCTTGTTGATAGTGTTATGAAGGCAGAGTATCGCTTTATAATAGACAGACTTCTCCCCATCTTAGCTACTACTGCATCAATATGTTTTGACCGTGACAGTTTACAATCTAGGGTTACTCCAAGCAGTTTAGTTGTCTCAACTTCCACGTTATGTATTACAAGATTTAGTTGAGGTTTAGGGTTTAGTGAGTGTTTTGTTCCAAATACAATGCTTTTAGTTTTAGAAATATTTAGGGCTAATTTATTCTTTGCCACCCACTCTGAAACTAACTGCAGCTCTTTGTTGAGTGTTGCAGTCATTTCAGTCACTGTAGTAGCTGACGTGTATAGTGTTGAGTCTTCCGCATACATAGACACTCTGGCTTTACTCAAAGTCAGTGGCATGTTGTTAGTAAAAAATTTAAAAAGCAAAGGCCCTTAACAGCTACCCTGGGGAATTCCTGATTTTAACTGGATTATATTTGAGAGGCTTCCATTAAAGAACACCCTCTGTATTCTGTTAGACAAGTAACTCTTTATCCACATTATAGCAGGGGGTGTAAAGCCATTACATCAATTTCTCTCAGCCAATCATCAGTCATTTGTGTAAGTGCTGTGCTTTTTGAGTGTCCTTCCCTATAAGCATGCTGAAATCCTGTTGTCAATTTGTTTACTGTGAAATAGCATTGTATCTGGTCAAACACAATTTTTTCCATGACGTTTACTAAGGGTTGATAACAGGCTGATTGGTCAGCTATTTGAGCCAGTAAAGGGTGCTTTACTATTCTTGGGTAGCGGGATGACTTGAGCTTCCCTCCAGGCCTGAGGGCACACGCTCTCTTGTAGGCTTAAATAGGAGTGGCAATATCATCTGCTATTATCCTCAGTCATTTTCCATCCAGATTGTCAGACCCCGGTGGCTTGTCATTGTTGATAGACATTCATTTTTTCACCTCTTCCACGCTGACTTTACAGAATTCAAAAGTACAATTCTTGTCTTTCATAATTTGGTGAGATATACTTGGATGTCTAGTGTCAGCGTTTGTTGCTGGCATGTCATCCCTAAGTTTGCTTATCTTGCCAATGAAAAAGTCATTCAAGTATTAAAAGATAACCAGGAGGCTGACACTTGGCCGCAAGTGGATCTTATGGCAAGACAATAACCCCAAGCGCACATCAAAATCCACAAAGAAATGGTTAATTGACAACAACAAAAAAGAATGCATCTCTCAGTGTCCAGACTTTGAACCCCATTGAAACCCATGGTTTGAAGAGGGCATTCTCCTCGCAAATTGAAGGGTGCTAGAGTAATGAAGATAGGGGTGCCAATAATTTTCACCGCTATCTTTTTAGATTTTTTTTTAAATGACTTGTTAAACAAAATTGCTTTATCTGAGCAATTGTATTAGTATAAAATAATTTGCATATAATATAGCTCAGTAGTTGTATTTATTTTATGCAGTCGTTTTTGCTCATCTGATAATTATGGACCTGAATATGTCTGTATGGCGTCTGAAACTTTGCCAGACAAAGATACTATGGGCCTTTCTTTACCCAACTCAAAAAATATCTAGACATTTCTGAACACAACAAAACAATTACACAAATTACCCTGCTTTTGTTTCAAACAGGTTTTCTGTTCAAAATTCTATTTTAAAACACAGAAAAGTTGTTCCTGTGCCTTCAACGATGGGCAGCACCAATCATGCGCATCTGTCTCAAACAATATCGTCTAGGCTATTGTGTGCAACTCTTAATCACACGTCGTTTCTCCTTCTC
The DNA here is from genome assembly GCF_016432855.1 of Salvelinus namaycush. NCBI lineage: Eukaryota > Metazoa > Chordata > Actinopteri > Salmoniformes > Salmonidae > Salvelinus > Salvelinus namaycush. The sequence continues at coordinate 42,504,794 of NC_052318.1, read as the reverse complement.
CTTCACACTTGCAATCTTCAAACACTGCACACATTTCTTCCTTTGCTCTGCCTAATATTATGGAATTCTTACGACTAATGTCAAACTTGTTATAAGCACATCAGGGTTTAGCCTTCACTATCCCGTTTAAAAACCAACCAATGTTATAAAAATAAAGTTCTCTCCCACTCTAATCACTGGCACATCTAAAGTCAGGATGCGATGCGCGTGGAGAGCAAAGCACGTAAACAGTGGAACAAATCAGGGTTGTGTGTGCAAGCTGTCTAAGAGATAAGACTTGTCTTTCAAACCTATCTGCTGCATTTGTTGAGGAAAATGATCAGTGAATTATTCAATTGATTCACTGCGGAGGAAGAGAATTGTGTTCTAAGAACATTGAAAACTTATGTTCTCGACAAAGACTTGTCAAACGGATATCTTTCATGAAGTTGGATTAAAATAATGGAAATGACTGTTGTTCCCTCTAGTTGCAATGGCCTACTTTTTTCATTCGCACGCGTAGAACGAGATGTCTTCTGCATATGAGAAGATAAAAATAAAATGTGATGACAATTGAAATGGAGATGAAATCACTTATTATTTATGTAGGCTAGTTAGCTGTGATTTTGAAGGGGATGACAGAGCGATGGTAGTGACTCCTTCAGTGCAGACAGACAGTGGCTCAGCATGTTGGGCTCCAGCTGTTTGATGAAGCATCAGCACCAGTGAGTCAGGCTCCGTGCCCTGCTTGGCCCATGCCAGTCTCTGTCCACACGTGAAGGTCGTCACAGAGATGGGGGCTGCCAGGCAGGCGCTGGCAGAAAGCTACTGGACTCATCAATGTGTGACCTGTTCACACTGTGTGTACTCCACAACCTGTTAGTATGATGGAGGTGTGTTGTGTGGACGTGTTGTTAGGCAGAGTGCTTCTAAGGTCCCGATTCAACAGTGTAATAGCCTTTTAACCGGTGAATAGTTTTTATACCTGCTGTTGAAGAGTGTGTTGAATTTTTTTTTAGGAACACAGCACTGGGTGGGTGTATACGTGTGATTCAGCACCTTGCTCAAGTCAGAAAATAAGATTGGCACAATCTCTGTCGTCGCTGCAAGGTTTCTCTATCGATTGACAACATTGACAGCTGTCGGCTTGCTACCAACTTGTCCGTGGCTGAACATTTTCAGAGTTTAACAACGACCATCACTGAGGTAAATTCAAAGTTGTGATTTGAAAGCTTGTTGGATCATTAGAAAAAGGCACATCTTGCTATCCCTTGTTAGCAGTCATCTATTATAGCCCATCTATTTTCTGTTGTTTTCTGGACATATTGTAACTACGCCTGGATAGGATTCTAGAAAGGATTTTGCCAAGAGAAGACTCTTCACTTTCAGTGCTACATCTGCTAACATGCTCATCAGGCGGTTGCTGCATGGGAGCAAAACATAATTCAAATGTGTGGGGAACACCGACTGTTGACCATTTTAAGTGAATGCTAATTAAGCAGTGAGGGTCGTCAATGCACATAAAGTGATGCCATTGTTGGACTCCACTGTGTTCTTTATAGGGACCTCAGTCTGTGACTGAACACTGGGCTTAAAAACACAAGTAGAAAATGTAATAGCATTGCTACATATTGCTTTTAAGGCTGGTGAGCATTATAGTTCTGTGGGAAATTAATTTAAGATGTATGTGTTTGGCTGGTTTAACCCAAAATTATTCTACCATTTTTTTTTATTCAACCAGAATATGAACTTACAAACGTATTGTAACATTCTCTGTATAAAGATAGACAACAACAAAAACATTTTGGGGTATACATTTTTATTCTTTGTATAAAGATAGACAAATAATTACTTTTTGGTATACATTTTTGACCTATTTGTTTTTATTGCAATAAGCACAGAAATAATTTGCAGGCAGGTTGTCAAGAAACGGTAACGCTTGGGGGGCTGTGTTTTTCTCTTTGTCTTTTCATGAAGTGATTGAGTTAGGCTAATCCAGTCTCAGTGTACCAGTCTGGGCATGCCTTATACCAATCTGGTTCAGGACAGACATGGTCTCTCCACACAGTACACAGAGCAGCTCTCTTTAAAACATTTATTTTGTTATTTTATATTTGTAAAAAAAAAAATGTATACCTCTTTTTCTCCCCAATTTCGTGGGAATCCAATTGGTAGTTTACAGTCTTGTCCCATCGCTGCAACTCCCCTATGGACTCGGGAGAGGTGAAGGTCGAGAGACATGCGTCCTCCGAAACACGACCAAGCCGCACTGCTTCCGGAAGCCAGCTGCACCAATGTGTTGGAGGAAACACCATCCAGCTGGCGACCGAAGTCAGCTTGCAGTCACCCGGCCCGCCACAAGGAATCGCTAGCGTGTGATGGGACAAGGAAGTCCCGTCTGGCCAAACCCTCCCCTATGTGCCTTAGACCGCTGCACCACTCGGGAGGCCTCACAGAGCAGCTCTCTAACAGGCTGGTCTCTCCTCTTTCTCTCTCTCCCCCTCCCAGGGATTTGACCAGCTGAGGATAGAGGGATTACTGTGTGATGTCACACTGGTGGCGGGGGACGGAGACGAAGCCTTCCCAGTGCATCGCGCCATGATGGCCTCCTCCAGCGACTACTTCAAAGCCATGTTCACAGGTAAGCTGTTATGCCTCCATCTCTCTCACCACCTCACACTGACCCACAGCAGCATGCACGGGATGGGACGTCTGCATACTGTGTGTAATGTTGATTAACAGACTGAGTAATCAGAGGATTAGCCTGCTTGTCACGCGTCCGTCAATCAATCTCTACTCTGGGGCTCTGCAGCTGATAGCATTGTGTTGTCTGGTTGTCTTCTCCCAAAGTGCTCCTTTTCTTGAAGCACAGCGTGAATCCTCCAGGATTCCTGTCATCTCTACATTCTGATAAGCTACCACACCTTGAATTAGACATGCTCATTTTCCCAAGGGGTTAAGGTTTTGATTTACCTTGTGCTTTTTTAAATTTTTTATAATCAGGTTTGTTTTTCATAAGACATCACAACTATTGCATTCATCACTTAGGTGAATGTATTTTTTTTATTCCCAGAATGCATTTCTGTATTTCATCTTGTTGTAGCTTAGTAACTGCCTCACTGATGACGCAAATAGAAACGACTTGGATAGATGTAGTGAGGGTAAATATCCTTCAACTGCAGTTTCATATGTCCTCTTCTTAACAATCCAAAATAGGACTGCCTCAATGCCTGTAAGTGGTTATTAAACAAATATTCCACTAGCATGTAGCCTATCTGAGAGGTTCAGACGTGTTGTTGAGATTAAATGGGTGGGTTGTTCCACGAAAAGACTGCCTTTTGTGACCCTTTTATATTTTAAGTAGAAATTCTGCACCAATATTGAATTTTAATAAAAGCCTGTTATATTAAATGAAATGCCCTTTAATATAGATGAGATAGAGAGTTCAATAAATCAGCATTTTGACATGTCCCTCCATCAACCCTGTGTCACTTCTAGGAAGATTCAACAGCTAAGAGAAAAGCTGGTTCTACTCTTTTGGAACATTTTCTGGTGCTTTGCGGTGGAAAACTGAGTGGGTCGAGCATAACACGTAAACCCTGTTACCTATGGATAAAGAAATGTTTTAGCAATACCTTTTTGGGGGTGAAGCTTGGGTTCAATTGCCATTCCCTGTTGCACACAACAAGCTTCCATTCCCCGTCACAAGGGGATTTACGGTTGATTTAACCTTTTACACTCGTGGGAATTGGCCTAAATGTATAGGGCTAAATTGAAATGTTTCTTACAGAAGAAATATGAAAAGTGTATGCATAATCATGGTAGCAATTGAAAGGGACAACAAACTATTTGCTAAACTTGCCCAATTAGCGGGAGGGATGCGGGAAATTTCTTGTCGCGTGTGGTGCTATCGGATATCGGTATGGGACAAAAATGTAATATCGGTGCATCACTAGTGTAAATGGTTAAGAAGAAATCATCAACCCTGTTACGGTCAACCCTGTTACTTTATTTGGTACTTAATAGGCACTTACTATAGTATATTTTTTATTTAACCTCTTGAGATAGGGAAAAAATAAATGGAGTAAGTTAAACGTGCTTTATTTAAAAATATATATATGTATGGACTAAGTTTATTTGTTTTTTCTTTGGTGTGGGGGTTACAGGTACAATATCCATTTCAATTAATATATTCAGTTTAAATAACATGTACCTTCTGGACTGTCGCTCAAAATAAAAACTAAAGCAAGAAATACATTGTTTTAAAAATTCTGTTTAAACAGGAAAAGAAAACTAAAAAGTGTGCCTCCACCCACAACCTCCCATCCCATTCCCCCAACCCCACCCAGCCAACATGTCTCCATCATGTCTCCATCAACCCCCCCAACTCCCGGAAACCGACCCCCCTTCCCACCCCCATAGCAACTAGGGTTGCTTTTCAGTCACCACCCAGATCCCCCACCGTCCTGCTAGCCTCCCGACGGCCAAAGAAAACCCTCCACATACAACCCCTCCCTCGTGGGCCTGAAAGCAAAGAAAGTAAAAAATATATTTTTTAAGTGTGTGTATGTGTGTATATATACACATATGGGCTGCTTTTCCTTAACTCTGTGGTCCGACTCATCCCAAACCATCTCATTTGGTTGAACTCTGGGGATTGTGGAGGCCAGGTCATCTGATGCAGCCACTCCATCACTCTCCTTCTTGGTAAAATAGCCCTTACACCAGCCGGTGTGTTGTGTCATTGTCCTGTTGAAAAACAAATGATAGTCCCCCTAAGCCCATACCAGATGAGTGGCGTATCGCTGCAGAATACTGTGGTAGCCATGCTGGTTTAGTGTGCCTTGAATTCTAAAGAAATCACAGACAGTGTCACCAGCAAAGCACCCCCATACACCATAACACCTCCTCCTCCGTGGTTCACGGTGGGAAATACACATGCGGAGGTCATCTGTTACCACACCGCGTCTCACAAAGACACAGCGGTTGGAACCAAAAATCTCACATTTGGACTCATCAGACCAAAGGACAAATTCCCACGGTTTAATGTCCATTGCTCGTGTTTCTTGGCCCAAGCAAGTCTCTTCTTCTTATTGGTGTCCTTTAGTAGTGGTTTCTTTGCAGCAATTAGACCACAAAAGCATGATTCCCACAGTCTCCTCTGAACAGATGATGTTGAGATGTGTCTGTTACTTGAGCTCTGTGAAGCATTTATTTGAGCTGCAATTTCTGAGGCTGGTAACTCTAATGAACTTATGCTCTGCAGAAGAGGTAACTCTGGGTCTTCAATTCCTGTGGTGTTCGTCATGAGAGCCAGTTTCATCAGCGCTTGATGGTTTTTGTGACTGTTCTTGAAGAAACTTGAAAAGATATTGACATTTTCCAGATTGACTGTCGTTTCTCTTTGCTTATTTGAGCTGTTCTTGCCATAATATGGACTTGGTCTTTTACCAAATAGGGCAATCTTCTGTATACAACCCCTACCTTGTCACAAAACAACTTATTGTCTCAAACACATTAACTTTTCAGAAGGCACACCTGTTAATTGAAATGCATTCCAGGTGACCATCTCAAAACTGGTTGAGAGAATGCCAAGCGTGTGCAAAGCTGTTTGACACTTTTTTTTGGTTACTACATGATTCCATATGTGTTATTTTATAGTTTTGATGTCTTCACTATTATTCTACAATGTAGAAAATAGTAATGATAAAGAAAAACCCTTGTATGAGTAGGTGTTCTACAACTTTTGACCGGCAGTGTAGTTTGTATGCATGTTTTGGGATTTAGCTGAGATTATTCTTTACAGAGTAAAGTATATTTGTCCAGGCCTCAATTGTTCCTTCACTAGCACCATTAATTCTCGCTGTCGGTAATTCTGTTAGAGCTGGCGAATTGCGAGAGAGTGAGGTGATTGCCATCTAAGAGCCAAGATCTTTTTTGCGGTAGTGCTGCCTGCCAGCAGTAGTTATCTCTGATTGATTGAGATATTCTAGGAGCGATCATCGTTAAGTAACATAAGATGCAAAGCATTGAATATTTACATTAATTAATTTTGTTACTTTGTCCCAGAAGCATTTAACTGAAGGGCACTCCCACATGATATGAAGGAATGTGCCTACCTGATTTAAGGTACGCAGTGAACAGTTGAGAGTTGGGGCCAATTTCATCGTAAAGTGTTTCCTTGGTGTTATAAAGTCTGTGAACAAACTTAAAATGTACAAGTTGATGGTTCGTTTTACGGGAAGCCAAGGTCAATTCTTTTCCATTTTCTGTTCCAGTTAAATGGATTTTCAGATTCAATTAGGTCTTTGGATCATACTTTTTTATGGCTAGCCCAGAATGAGCTTTCCAAAAGTTGTTTATGTAATTTAGAGATCAGTCCTTTCGGGAACCGAGATAATGTATTTATAAATTCTATCATTGGATGGTTCGGTAGTTGAGTTTCCCAAGGACTCCATAGCCAGCATAGCTGACTTAAATGGTAAATATAGAAAAAAAAAAGGAGTTGCTTGTAATGTGTCTTTCAAATCCTATAATGTTCTCAAACCATTACTGTCCATGATATCTGCAAAGGTACTGATTCTACCTTTGGACCATTGGGGGTATGCAAAAGGACGCCCTCCAGATCACAAGGCATTATTGTGAAATATTGGGCATGCCATTTTGATTCCTAGTTACATTGTTTTTCAATTTTACCCCAAATAGAAATTAGGTGAGCAATAATAGGACTACATTGTTTAAGGGATATATCAGTGAAGACCACCCTTTTCCAGGGCAGTAGGAGACACCATATTTAAGATGGGTAATAATGGACGGAAGTTATCCAAGAATAGACGTTTTTTAACAAAAACTGCTTTGGTCCGTGTGGACCAATTTTGGTAAGTAAGTCTCGAAACGACAACATTTTGGAAAACAGTTTAATATGTGTTTATCCAAGATAAGGAGCGAGAGTGATAACACTGGGTGGCATCCTTACCTTTTTTAATAAAAGGGAAATCTAGTGCTGTATTCACATCTCTCCCAAATTAACCTTTGTGAACGGCTGTGTTAATCCTTTCGCGCAATAGTGGACCTAATTGGCTCCAAAAATGTAAATAGACCAGGTGATTTGCCTTTATTCATGCTACCCAATGCCCTTTTGAGTTCATTTAGAGAGATTTGGGCTCCCAGGGAGGTTGCTTCCTCTGTTGAGAAAAGAGGATTCTTAATTATTTTAGAAAGGGCTTAGTCTGGCATGGTGTGGATTTACAATCAGAGGTGTACAGCTCTTTATAGAAGCGGGAGAATCTTTGATTACTTTGGGTTCTGATTGTAATTCCCCTATTTCATATTCAATAGTCGCCATGTCAGCTAATTGAACATTGCTGCATATCTTGATGGCCAATAAACAACTGGGACAATTACTATGGAAGTAATGGTTGAGTCTAATTTGATGGATGGAAAACTCTGCTCTCTGTCTGTCTTGACTCTGGAAAGAGTAATAGCTACCTGGTCTGAAGAGTGTTTGTTGAGAACGCAGTAAACATTTCCAATTCAGATATCTTCTTTAATTGTGATTTATTCAACTCAGATGCACATTTTTGTAATTATTTTTTTAACTAGGCAAGTCAGTTAAGAGCAAATTCTTATTTACAATGATGGCCTACAACAGCCAAACCCTAACCTGGACGACGCTGGGCCGATTGTGCGCCGTCCTATGGGACTCTCAATCATGGTCAGTTGTGATACAGCCTGGAATAGAACCAGGGTCTGTAGTGACACCTCTAGCACTGAGATGCAGTGCCTTAGACCACTGCGCCACTCGGGAACACAAATGCAGTTGCATTATTTTCAATAAAACCTTTGGTGGCATCCTATAAAATCCGGGGGTCATCAACATTTTTATTGACGGTTATGAAGGAATTTATTTCAATTTCAAATTGATCACAGAATGTAGGATATTGTAGTAATGAAACGTTAAAACACCATGTTGTTGCTCTTTTAGGAAATTCTGACATTTGAAGTGGTCAGACAAACTCATGTCGAATTAATAGAGGTGTAGGAAATCTATTTGTGAAGTGATATATCCCTGTTTAAGTAGAAAGTGTACTCTTTAGGATTATGTGCTCGCCAGGCATCAATGAGGATATAATCAGAGAGTATATGTTGGAGAGCCTTGGTTGCGTGTGGATTGTAGTTGGTCTTATTAGTTTTGTCCTACATGTCCAAAACTGTTACAATTAGGTGAAATCAAATGTTTTTTTGACCAAGTTGCACTTCTCAAAAGGCACCGAATTGGTGGAACGACCCAGATGTGTTAAGAGGGAAGTGAGGTCACTGTTTAAGCCGGTAATAATATTCTGCTGCAGATGCTGAGCAAAGGCTTTTCACTGCGACCCACAGCCCTCTCTGGTTAAATTATACAGTCTCCAGGCTTTGGTGAATACATATCCTTTACATGCAGCCATAATGGTAGGTATGTGAAAGCTCAGTGGAATGGTGTCTGTTCCTTCTGTTATGGAATGCTATTACGTTTTTATCTGACTGGTGCCTTCATCTTAAAGACGTAAACAATTCACCGATACACATCGTTCACCGATTGAAATGTTTAAGACACGACTGCATCGGTCCGCGCACCCCAAACTGATCCAAATGTAGCATGCAACGGTCAGAAAATGTATTCAAACGTTACGAATTGCCGATCCACATTTTATTTCTACTCATATTGCTTTCTTTCTACCTTCTGAAAATACCTCCTCTATTGTGACAGCTGATGCATCCTCTTTAGTGTCAAAATAAGTATAGCTGTTTTGACAGTCACTGATTCACAAGTAATTTTGCATGCCGAACAACCCTAGGGAATATCAGTAGCCTAGTCAAATTGCGCACTGTGCCCAGCTTGGCGCGTTTTTCCTGATTTTGCACATCTGCGCGACACCTTCAGCATGCTAAAATGGCTTGCATGATACTGGGCTTTTAAAGTTGATGTAATTTGTTAGGTTATTGTTATCTACGGTGTCTTCAAAAAGTATTCACAACCCTTGACTTATTACACATTGTGTTGTGTTACAGCCTGAATTCAAAAAGGATTAAATTGACACAATACCCCATAATGACAGTGAAAACATGTTTTTAGAAATGTCTGCATATGTATTGAAAATGAAACGGACATAATCAATTTACATAAGTATTCACACCCTTGAGTTCAATACATGCTAGAATCACCTTTGGCAGTGATTGTACCTGTGAGTCTTTTTGAGTACGTCTCTAAGAGCTTTCCACACCTGGATTGTTTAACATTAACTGTTTTCAAAATTCTTCAAGCTGTCAAATTGGTTCTTAATCATTGCTAGACAACAATTTTCAGGTCTTGCCACAGATTTTCAAGTAGATTAAAGTCGAAATGGTGACCTGGCCACTCGGGAACATTCAGTCTTTTTGGTAAGCAATTCTAGTGTAGATTCGACCTTGTGTTTTAGGTTACTGTCCTGCTGAAAGGTGAATTCTCCCAGTGTCTGCTCAACTGATGCAGCTTACAGAGATAATTGTATGTGTGGGGTACAGTGATGAGGTAGTCATTCAAAAATCATGTTAAACACTATTATTGCACACAGAGTCCATGAAACTTATTGTGACTTGTTAAGCACATTTTTACTCCTGAGCTCATTTAGGCTTGCTGTAACAAAGGGGTTGAATACTTACTGACTCAAAACATTTCAGCTTACATTTTTTTTATTAATTTGTAAACATTTCGAAAAACAATTCCACTTTGACATTATGGGGTATAGTGATTAAACATCTAAATTTAATAAAGCTGTAACACAACAAAATGTGGAAAAAGTCAAGGGGTGTGAGTGCTTTCTGAAGGCACTGTATGCACTGTTAAAAATTGTGCTTTACTTAAAAGTAAGCTACGGGAGACAACTGTCATTTGAATTGTAGGCACCCCAATCTGATAGCGGTAGTGGGGTGGTAGATGCCTAGCCTCCCTTTTGGCTCAGATCAGGTGCCTACATAGTATACACCATAGACATGCATAATTTAAACACACACACACAGAAGTGAGCTCAGACACATCGAGCTCAGAGAGGCCCAGCTCATGACCTCGAATTTAGAATGGGAAAATGAATGTGTTTATGCAACCAATCGAATCGCACCTAATAATTTCTCAACTATAACGTATCGTTCCTGTATCGTATCGGAGCCCATGTATCTAGATACGTATCAAATCATCTTGAAAGGGATAGATGCACATCCCTACTTTATGTAATATGTTTAGTATTTTCTCTCCCCTCATCACGCAGGTGGAATGAAGGAACAGGATTTAATGTGCATCAAACTTCATGGTGTCAACCGAATAGGCCTGAAGAAGATCATAGACTTCATCTACACGGCCAAGCTGTCTCTCAACATGGAGAACCTGCAGGACACACTGGAGGCAGCCAGCTTCCTCCAGATCCTCCCCGTGCTCGACTTCTGCAAGGTCTTTCTCATATCTGGGGTAAGGAGCCTAACACAGCCTGCTCATAAAGCCTGCTCAGCCCCCCCAGAACTAGCCAGGGGGATTATACACAGCAGTTTAAGATGCCTCCGACTACTGTACTCAACTGCTTACTATAATGTCTACATTTGGACTTGCACTGGGATAAAAACACTGGGGCCATACTCGTGAACTTTTGCTTAGACCTAAAGGTTTATTATACCTGGTCTAAAATGGCGTGTACACCTAAAAAAGGTTTTAGATGCATTTTTATAATCCGCTACTTTGTCACATTTGTCCTATTTTGCTTGTGGGGACCTGCAGTGGAGCTTTTTCTCCTTTAAAAAAAACCTTACCCCGAATGGGATTCGTGAGGTCCCTGGCAATTTCCCAGCCCTACTATCACTCTGGAGGCCAAGTTGACCAGTTTAACAAATGTGATTGGATGGTGGCTCTTGCCGTGTAAGGTCTCTGATAGGTTGATTCTGTTCCCAGATAGAATTATGTGCTCCGCTGGTAGTCCTCAGTATCAAGGCTAATTGTGCCAGGTTGGCCTTTGAGAAAAGCTAGCTGCTAGCCATTTTAGACCACAGGTAAAAACCACGGGTCTAAGCAAAAGTTTGTGTGTGATTACGAGTGGTTGCTTCTCACTGCTTTCCCTTTCTCCTTGGCTGCAGGTGTCCCTGGATAATTGTGTGGAGGTGGGGCGCATCGCTAACGCATATAACCTCACTGAGGTAGACAAATACGTCAACAACTTCATCCTCAAGAACTTCCCCTCGTTGCTGGGCACGGGGGAGTTTGTCAAGCTGCCCTTTGAGCGGCTGGCCTTCGTTCTGTCCAGTAACAGTCTGAAGCACTGCAGCGAGCTGGACCTGTTCAAGGCTGCATGCCGCTGGCTCCGCTATGAGGACGGACGCATGGACCACGCCCCCAAGCTTATGAAGAACATCCGCTTCCCCCTCATGAACCCCCAGGAGCTCATCAACCACGTACAGACTGTGGACTTTATGCGCACCGACAACACATGCGTCAACCTCCTCTTGGAGGCCAGTAACTACCAGATGATGCCCTACATGCAGCCAGTCATGCAGTCAGAGAGGACGGCCATCCGCTCAGACAGCGGCCACCTGGTCACCCTGGGCGGCGTCCTGCGCCAGCAGCTGGTGGTCAGTAAGGAGCTGCGTCTGTTTGACGAGAAGGCCCACGAGTGGAAGGCGCTGGCACCCATGGACGCCCCGCGCTACCAGCATGGCATCGCCGTCATCGGAAACTTCCTCTATGTGGTGGGAGGCCAGAGCAACTACGACACCAAAGGCAAGACGGCGGTGGACACGGTGTTCCGGTACGATCCGCGCTACAATAAGTGGATGCAGGTGGCGTGCCTTAACGAGAAACGCACCTTCTTCCACCTCAGCGCTCTCAAAGGACACCTCTACGCCGTGGGCGGCCGCAACGCTGCGGGAGAGCTGGGTGAGTTTAAATAATTACGCACAGCTTATTACTCTGCTTTTAGTCCTGTTCTAATGCTGCAACATACACTACATGGCTAAAAGTATGTGGACACCTGCTCGTCGAACATCTCATTCCAAAATCATGGGCATTAATATGGAAGTGGTCCCCTCTTCGCTGCTGTAACAGCCTCCACTCTTCTGGGAAGGCTTTCCACTATATGTTGGAACATTGCTGCGGGGACTTGCTTCCATTTCAGCCAAAAGAGCGTTAGTGAGGATGGGCATTGATGTTGGGCGATTAGGCCTGGCTCACAGTCGGGGTTCCAATTCATCCCAAAGGTGTTTGAGGGAGTTGAGGTCAAGGCTTTGTGCAGACCAGTCAAGTTCTTCCTCACCGATCTCGACAAACCATTTCTGTATGGACCTTGCTTTGTGCACGCTGGGCATTGTCATGCTGAAACAGGAAAGAGTCTTTCCCAAACTGTTGCCACAAAGTTGGAAGCACAGAATCATTTAGAATGTCATTGTATGCTGTAGCGTTAAGATTTCCCATCGCTGGAATGAAGGGGCCTAGCCCGAACAATGAAAAACAGCCCCAGACAATTATTCCTCCTCCACCAAACTTTACAGTTGGCACTATGCATTCGGGGAGGTTGTGTTCTCCTGACCAGTGGCGGATTTAGGTATAGGCGACATGGGCAGCTGCCCAGGGCGGCAGCTTGCTGGGGGCGGCACGGGGCGCCTGCACAAAAAAAATAGGAATGGTGACATTTGCGCGATCGGTTTTCTATCGCTTATTTGTACGTCACGTCAATGATATCATGTCACCGTGTGGGACTGTGGGTCAATTAACATGTCGGAGTGGGCGCCCTGATTCTAGTTTGTGAGCTAGGTAGGCTACTGTCTGGGAAGGTCTCCCACTCATAAGTACGAGATGGGGAGGGAGGCGGGGGTAGGTTGACCTCAGGTCTCCCCACTGGAAGCCCGAGGTAGGGTAGAGTTGGGGGAATATATCAAATACCGCACCTCTAACTTTGTACAGTACTAATGCAATTAGTAAAATCAGTCACTCAACGAAATGCTACCAAATAAACCACAGTTCATTCGTAATACTGTGAATATATAGTTTTTTTATATATTTTTTCTGGTTTGTGCGAAATCGTTAAGAATAATATAAAACCAGTCTGCACACCACCAAGGTGAATTGGTTTAGTCTTGACTCTTGGTTGACAGTGTTTGGGGATGAGTAATGTATTGATGCTCGAGTGCCAAATTCTCGAGTCTTATTTTTGTATATAAACTCAGCAAAAAAAGAAACGTCCTCTCACTGTCAACTGCGTTTATTTTCAGCAAACTTAACATTTGTATGTACATAACAAGATTCAACAACTGAGACATAAACTGAACAAGACATGTGACTAACAGAATTGGAATAATTTGTCCCTGAACAAAGGGTGGGTCAAAATCAAAAGTTAGTCAGTATCTGGTGTGGCCACCAGCTGCATTAAGTACTGCAGTGCATATCCCCTTCGTGGACTGCACCAGATTTGCCAGTTCTTGCTGTGAGATGTTACCCCACTCTTCCACCAAGGCACCTGCAAGTTCCCTGACATTTCTGGGGGGAATGGCCCTAGCCCTCACCCTCTGATCCAACAGGTCCCAGATGTGCTCAATGGGATTGAGATCCAGGCTCTTCGCTGGCCATGGCAGAACACTGACATTCAGTGTTCTGAATGTCAGTGTTCTCGTTCTGTGCGTGAAATCACGCACAGAACGAGCTGTATGGCTGGTGGGTCATGTCAGGATGAGCCTGCAAGAAGGGTACCACATGAGGGAGGAGGATGTCTTCCCTGTAAAGCACAGCGTTGAGATTGCCTGCAATGACAACAAGCTCAGTCCGATGATGCTGTGACACACCGCCACAGACCATGACGGACCCTCCACCTCCAAATCGATCCCGCTCCAGAGTACAGGCCTCGGGGTAACGCTCATTCCTTCAATAAACGCGAATCCGACCATCACCCCTGGTGAGACAAAACCGCACCTCGTCAGTGAAGAGCACTTTTTTCCAGTCCTGTCTGTTCCAGCGACGGTGGGTTTGTGCCCATAGGCAACGTTGTTGCCGGTGATGTCTAGAGAGGACCTGCCTTACAACAGGCATACAAGCCCCTCAGTCCAGCCTCTCTCAGCCTATTGCGGACAGTCTGAGCACTGATGGAGGGATTGTGCATTCCTGGTGTAATTCGGGCAGTTGTTGTTGCCATCCTGTACCTGTCCCGCAGGTGTGATGTTCGGATGTACCGATCCTGTGCAGGTGTTGTTACATGTGGTCTGCCACTGCAAGGACGATCAGCTGTCCGTTCTGTCTCCCTGTAGCGCTGTCTTAGGTGTCTCACAGTACGGACATTGCAGTTTATTGCCCTGGCCACATCTGCCTCCTTGCAGCATGCCAAAGGCACATTCGCACAGATGAGCAGGGACCCTGGGCATCTTTCTTTTGGTGTTTTTCAGAGTCAGTAGAAAGGTCTCTTTAGTGTCCTAAGTTTTCATAACTGTAACCTTAATTGCCTACCGTCTGTAAGCTGTTAGTGTCTTAAGGACCGTTCCACAGGTGCATGTTCATTAATTGTTTATGGTTCATGGGAAACATTGTTTAAACCCTTTACAATGAAGATCTGTGAAGTTATTTGGATTTTTACGAATTATCTTTGAAAGACAGGGTCCTGAAAAAGGTATGTTTCCTTTTTGCTGAGTTTATTTTTATATTTAAATAGTTTTTTGTGTTATGATTATTTATTTGTGTTGTTCCAAATGTCTGAATAAAAATTACAGTTAGTGCAGAATGGTGCTTTTTTGGGGGGGGGGTCGGTCGCTGAAGGAGGGGTTCACCCAGGGAGCCACACAAGCTAGAACCGCCACTGCTCCTGGCATCCACCAAACCCAGATTCGTAGTGAAGCGTAATTCATCACTACAGAGAAGGCGTTTCCACTGCTCCAGAGTCCAATGGCGGCGAGCTTTACACCACTCCAGCCAACACTTGGCATAGCGCATTGTGATCTTAGGCTTGTGTGCGGCTGCTCAGCCATGGAAACCCATTTCATGAAGCTCCAAGTAATAGTTATTGTGCTGACGTTGCTTCCAGAGGCAGTTTGGAACTCGATAGTGAGGTTGCAACCGAGGACAGACGATTTTTACACATTACGCGCTTCAGCACTCGGCGGTCCCGTTCTGTGAGCTTATGTGGCCTACCTGAGCCATTGTTGCTCCTAGATGTTTCCACTTCACAATAACAGCACTTACAGTTGACTGGGGCAGCTCTAGCAGGGCAGAAATTTGACAAACTGACTTGTTGGAAAGGTGGCATCCTATGACGGTGCTACGTTGAAAGTCACTGAGCTCTTCAGTAAGCCCATTCTACTGCCATTTTTGTCGATGGAGATTACATGGCTGTGTGCTCGATTTTATACACCTGTCAGCAACGGTTGTGGCTGAAATAGCCAACTCCTAATTTGAAGGCGTGTCCACATACTTTTGTATAGGTATCTGGGTATGTTCGGAAAGGACATTTCATGGTAAATGGTCAAAGGCAAGCACAAGGTGCACACTGTAACAATGTAGCGTTGTATCAGCATAGATGCCAACCAATTCACAGTAAAATGGTGTAGCACAGGTGCACATGTGGCATGGCTGTGTGATTATGATTATAGCCCTGGACCAGAGTGTAGTATGAGATGAGGGAGGACCAGCAGAAGCAACAACAGGAAGAGGAGAGGAGAAAGGGGAGGTGGTCAGAGCCAGGGAGACGGCCAAGTGGAATAAGTAAGTAGCATTCCAGAACACTGAGCTGATGTCAGTGCCCAGCCCAGCACCGAGTCAGCACCTAATTGCAGAGTGCAGACCACAGAGTGGTGCCACCCTCTAATTGTAGACCCCATGGGACAGGCTGGCCAGGTCATGCGATCCGCTCTTCTCTGGGCTCTGGTCTGTAATTACCACAGTGGGCGTGGCTTCTCATGGTCATGGCCCTCGTGTACGTGTGTACGTGTGTACGTGTGTGTGTACTAGTTCACTCTGAACGGGTAGAATGGATATTCACTCAACTCACCCATGGTGCATTTCCTTGAGGATTTACACCAGCGCTTTACCAAAAATCTTCAGAGTTTAGTGTTTCCACCTCCACGGCCTGGCTCCTGGGACTCACTGTGTCATAGCCTCAGTGGACCTGCTCTGACTGAGCAGTCAGGTAGAACCTGACCGATTTATCGGTTAACCTACTTTTCGGGTTGCACTTACATAACAATGACTAACTGTGAACACAGGTTTACGTCTTCGATGGTTAACATCTCACAAAGCAACAGTTTTGATTATGCAGAGGTTGTTGATTCTGCTCTTCACAAGTCCTCAGTGTCTACCTATGAAACACCCATTTCCCAAGGGGTGTATACTAATGAAAAGCAGCACCAGTCTCCTGTGCTGGTCACTGCCTGTTATCCTCGGGTAGCCAGTCTGGCACTCAGACATTCTATCAATTGTTTCAGACGCGGCACAGATTTCAGCCCTTTGTACATCGTTATGATGTAACCATGCGGAGGAGAGGTTAGGTTCTGCGACAGGTTCTGTCATCTTATTTGAAAAGATTTAATGAACATGAAAGGCTCCCCTCGGTCAGGGCTGTGACACAAACACAAACAGATGTGTTAAACCTAAGTTATGATGGATGACATGGTTATATTTGCAGGTTTACGGGCCAACCATCCTGTTTATACCTCTATGGCCACTCTCCATAACGGTCCATGTGGAAGCTTGTCATATTAATCCAATCTACTAGGACAGCCAGAGTACAAACATGGGAGGAACAATGACAGCACTGCTATCTCTGTTTCAATAATGTAGGAAGCTCTTGTAAATATAGCAGCATGCAACCAAAGCTCTTGAGCACTCATTTGCATTTATACCTTAAAGCACCAAACACTCTGGAGACGAGTGCAAATGTACTTGGTAGCGAGACAGACCTATTATTTAATTTATTAGGTTTGGATATTTTTCAGAATGCATTCTTGCAAATCATCAGTTATTGTTTAGTGGGGGATAGAGAAAGAATAGCAGACTAATTAATGTTGTTCTAATGAATCACTAATGCCTGCTGCTGCTATTTTAGTCTCCCAGTAAAATTCCTTAAAATATATTTGTTCTTCTTAGAATGATTTGGACTGTTAATAAGGCCTAGGTTGCCTCCCCTTTGACAAGTTCTCACATCAAATATCTGTGACGTGAGAACGATGAAACGTGATGTAGGTCTAATGTGAACGCTATGGCCCTACGTTGTTGATGCTTTGAATTGGAGTACATCCATTTGGTTCACTGGGACTTCTATGTCAGAGCTGTAGCCAGAGCTCTTTCTATTTGGTCCTGGATTAGACCCAAAGTAAGCCCATATTGAGTCTCAGCCAGGAATTAGTCTATTTGTGCCAACATGGTGCTGATTTGACTCTTGGGATCTGTTTACTCTCACATTCGGCACACAAAGCACACCAGTAAGGAGAGTGGAGGGTCCAGGAAGATCCTCTTGACTATGATATAATCAGAGCATTAGGAGATCACCTATGAAGACCTGTGTTTGTCTTAGACCTGGGGCCCTCACGAACAATGGGCCATTTGCCACAGGCAGGAACACACACACTCACTAACTGGGTCAACCGTTCAATACTGCGAGGTCAGGGTTATTGCATCTTGTGACCAGGAAATAGGAGGATTGAGTGTTTGACCTCATCGCCTGGACAGCCCAGTTTCTCCTTTAGGCTACATGATGATATCCTACTTCTAACTGGCATATGGAGACTCCTCTACCAGTCTGCCTGTGTGCTAGCCAGCTTGAGAAATCAGTTTTGCACTCTGTCTGGAAACTTGATTGGACAAATCTTTTTCTGACCTAACAAATCACTGCATAATTGAGTGGCCAGACGGTGTAGAGTGAACATCCCAGTCTGGCCCTCAGGCTAGCCTACACCACCACTGAATAATTATAAGTGGCCTTTGCCCCCAGTGTCAAGTGCTGAGGCGGTGGGCCCTAATAGGAAGTTTGCTGTGTGCCGCTCATCCTGCACTATCAGCTCAAACATAAATATATCACTGTCATGTCTACTTCTGATAAGGTGCTCAGTAATACAATCAAAACAGTCAACCATCCCAGAAAAGTGTTCAAAATAGCCTGACTGATCTCTGAAACTCACTTAGATAATATTGTTGATGATATAGTGGTAGCAATGCATAGTTATAACATCTACAGAAAAGACAGAAATGCCAATGGGGGTGGTGTTGCGGTCTATATTCAGAGCCACATTCCTGTGAAGCTTAGAGAGGATCTCTTGTACGTCAAATACTGTTGAAGTAATATGGCTACAGGTTAATCTGCCTCACCTAAAGCCCATTCTTGTAGGAAGCTGCTATAGACCACCGAGTGCTAACAGTCAGTATCTCGATAATATGTGTGAAATACTTGATAATGTATGTGATATCAACTGAGAGGTATATTTTCTGGGTGACCTAAATATTGACTGGCTTTCATCAAGCTGCACACTCATGAAAAAGCTTCAAACTGTAACCAGTTCCTGCAACCTGGTTTAGGTTATCAGTCAATCTACCAGGGAATTTACAAACAGCACAGGAATGAAATCATCCACATGTACTGAGCACATCTTTACTAACGCTGCTGAAATCTGCTGTAAAGTGATATCCAAATCCATCGGATGTAAATCAAATCAAATTTTATTGATCACATACACCTTGTTAACATCTGCTAATGCGAGTGTTGCGAAATGCTTGTGCTTCTAGTTCCGACCATGCAGTAATATCTAAAAAGTAATCTAACAAATTCACAACAGCTACCTTATACACACATGTAAAGGGATGAATAAGAATATGTACATACAAATATATGGATGAGCGATGGCCGTATATACATATGAGATGAGTAATGTAGGATATGTAAACATTATTAAAGTGGTGTTATTTAAAGTGACTAGTGATACCTTTATTTAGTCAATTTATTAACGTGGCTAGAGATTTGAGTCTCTATGTTGGCAGCAGCCTCTCTATGTTAGTGATGACTGTTTAACAGTCTGATGGCCTTGAGATAGAAGCTGTTTTTCAGTCTCTCGGTCCCAGCTTTGATGCACCTGTACTGACCTCGCCTTCTGGATGATAGTGGGGTGAACAGGCAGTGGCTCGGGTGGTGGTTGTCCTTGATGATCTTTTTGGCCTTCCTGTGACATCGGGTGTTGTAGGTGTCCTGGAGGGCAGGTAGTTTGCCCCCGGTGATGCGTTGTGTGGAACGCACTACCCTCTAGAGAGCCTTGCGGTTGAGGGAGGTGCAGTTGCCGTACCAGGCAGTAATACAGCCCGACAGGATGCTCTCGATTGTGCGTCTGTAAAAGTTTGTGAGTGTTTTAGGTGACAAGCCAAATTTCTTTAGCCTCCTGAGGTTGAAGAGGCGCTGTTGCGCCTTCTTCACCACACTCTGTATGGGTGGACCATTTCAGTTTGTCAGTGATGTGTACGCCGAGGAACTTAACTTTCCACCTTCTCCACTACTGTCCCGTCGATGTGGATGGGGGGGTGCTCCCTCTGCTGTTTCCTGAAGTCCACTATCATCTCCTGTGTTTTGTTGACATTGAGTGAGAGGTTATTTTCCTGACACCACACTCCGAGGGCCCTCACCTCCTCCCTGTAAGCCGTCTCGTCATTGTTGGTAATCAAGCCTACCACTGCAGTGTCGTCTGCAAACTTGATGATTGAATTGGAAGTGTGCATGGCCACGCAGTCGTGGGTGAACAGGGAGTACAGGAGAGGGCTGAGAACGCACCCTTGTGGGGCCCCAGTGTTGAGGATCAGCGGGGCGGAGATGTTGTTTCCTACCTTCACCACCTGGGGTGGCCCGTCAGAAAGTACAGGACCCAGTTGCACAGAGCGGGGTCGAGACCCGAGGTCTCGAGCTTAATGACGAGTTTGGAGGGTACTATGGTGTTAAATGCTGAGCTATAGTCAATAAACAGCATTCTTACATAGGTATTCCTCTTGTCCAGATGGGATTGTGCAGTGTGATGGTGATTGCATCGTCAGTGGACCTATTAGGGCGGTAAGCAAATTGGAGTGGGTCTAGGGTATCAGGTGGTGTGAAGATGATATGATCCTTGACTAGTCTCTCAAAGCACTTCATGATGACAAGTGAGTGCAACAGGGCGATAGTCATTTAGTTCAGTTACCTTAGCTTTCTTGGAAACAGGAACAATGGTGGCCATCTTGAAGCATGTAGGGACAGCAGACTGGGATAGGGATTGATTGAATATGTCCGTAAACACACCAGCCAGCTGGTCTGCTCATTCTCTGAGGACGCGGCTAGGGATGCCGTCTAGGCCGGCAGCCTTGCGAGGGTTAACATGTTTAAATGTTTTACTCATGTTGGGCACGGAGAAGGAGAGCCCACAGGCTTTGGTAGGGGGCCTTGACGGTGGCATTGTATTGTCCTCAAAGCGAGCAAAGAAGTTGTTTAATTTGTCTGGGAGCAGGACGTCGATGTCCGACAGGGCTGCTTTGTTTTTTGTAATCCGTGATTGACTGTAGACCCTGCCACATACGTCTCGTGTTTGAGCCGTTGAATTGCAACTACTTTGTCTCTATACTGACGCTTTGCTTGTTTGATTGCCTTGCAGAGGGAATAGCTGCGCTGTTTGTATTCGGTCATGTTTCCAGTCACCTTGCCATGATTAAAAGCGGTGGTTTGCGTTTTCATTTTTGCACGAATGCTGCCATCAATCCACGGTTTCTGGTTGGGAAAGGTTTTAATAATCACAGTGGGTACGACGCACTTGCTAATAAACTCGCTCACAACTCAGCGTATACATCAACTTGTTGTCTGAGGCTATCTGGAACATATCCCAGTCCACGTGATCAAAGCAATCTTGAAGTGTGGAATCCAATTGGTCAGACCAGCGTTGGATAGTCCTGAGCACGGGCGTTTCCTGTTTTAGTTTCTGTCTATTGGCTGGAAGCAACAAAATGGAGTCATGGTCAGATTTGCCGAAGGCAGGGCGGGGGAGGGCTTTGTATGCATCACGGAAGTTAGAGTAGCAATGATCCAGAATGCAACCAGCTCGTGTCGCGCATTCGATATGCTGATAAAATTTAGGAAGTCTTGTTCTCAGGTTAGCTTTGTTAAAATCCCCAGCTACAATAAATGCAGCCTCAGGATGTATGGTTTCCAGTTTACAAAGAGTCCAGTGAAGTTCTTTCAGGGCCGACGAGGTATCTGCTTTGGGGGGATATACACGGCTCTTGGAAGATAATGCGGTCAGCGTTTGATTGTAAGGAATTCTAGGTCAGGTGAACATAAGGACTTGAGTTCCTGTATGTTGTTGTGATTACCCCATGAGTCGTTAATCATAAGGCATACACCCCGGCCCTTCTTCTTACCAGAGAGATGATTGTTTCTGTCGACGCGATGTGTGAAGAAACCCAGTGGCTGTACCGACTCTGACAACATATCCAGAGTGAATCATGTTTCTGTGAAACAGAGAATGTTGTAATCTCTGTCGTCTCTCTGGAAGGAAACTCTAGCCCTAATTTCGTCTACCTTGTTTTCTAGAGATTGGACATTGGCGAGTAATATGCTCGGAAGCGGTGGATGGTGTGCTCGCCATCTGAGTCTTACCAGTAGGCTGCTACGTCTGCCTCTCCTTCGGCGACCGCGTTGTTTTGGGTGGGCCTCTGGGATAAGATCTCATGTCTAGGGTGGCGGTCTTGAACAAAGGATCCGCTTCGGGAAAGACGTATTCCTGGTCGTAATGTTGTTAAGTTGACATCCCTTTTATATCCAATAGCTCTTCCCGGCTATATGTAATAACACTTGAGATTTTCTGGGATAATAATGTAAGAAATAATACATTAAAAAACAAATAACTGCATAGTTTCCTAAGGACCTGAAGCGAGGCGACCATCTCTGTCGGCGCCATCTAGTAATGATCACAATATGGTAGACATATCTAGGAAAACCAAAGTTCCCAAGGCTGGACCTAATATTGTGTATAAGAGGTTCTACAAGAGGTTTTGTAGTGATTCCTATGTTGATGATGTAAAGAATATTTGATGGTCTGTGGTGTGTAATGAGGAACAACCAGACAATTCACTTGACAAGTTTATGAAATAGCTTATTCCAGTTACTAATAAGGATGCACCCATTAAGAAAATGACTGTAAAAACTGTTGAATTCCTGTAGATTGATGGGGAATTGAAAACTGTTATGGTCGAGAGGGATGAGGCAAAAGGTATGGCAAATAGGTCTGGCTGCATAACCGATTGGCAAACCTACTGCCAATTGAGAAATCATGTGACTAAACAGAACAAAAGGAAGAATGAAACAAAGATACATTATATAAAGAATGATAGTAAAAAATCTTTAGAGCACCTTAAACAAAATTTTGGGTAAAAAGGCAAACTCAGCTCCATCGTTCATTAATGGCTCATTCATCACAAAACCCACTGATATTACCAACTACTTTAATGATTTTGTTCATTGGCAAGATTAGCAAACTTAGTCATGACATGCCAGCAAGAGACCTACACATCCAAGTATAACTGACCAAATTCTGAAACAAAAGCATTGTAATTTTGAATTCCGTAATGTCAAAATAGTTGTCTATCAACAATGACAAGCCACCTGGGTCTGACAACTTGGATGGAAAATGACTGAGGATGGTAGCGGACTATATTGCCACTCCTATTTGCCATCTCTTCAATCTAATCTTACAAAAAAAGTGTGTCCTCAAGCCTGGAGAGAAGCAAAAGTCACTACGCTACCCAAGAATAGTAAAACACCCTTTACTGGCTCAAATAGCCGACCAATCAGCCTGTTACCAACCATTAGTAAACTTTGGGAAAAATTGTGTTTGACCAGATACAATGCTATTTTACAGTAAATAAATTAACAACAAACTTTCAGCATGCTTATAGAGAAGGGCATTAAACATGCACAATACTTACACAAATGACTGATGATTGGCTGGGAGAAATTGATTTTAAAAAGATTGTGGGAGGTGTTTTGTTAGACTTCAGTGCGGATTTTGACATTATCGATTTATAGTATGCTGCTTGAAAAACGTAGATGTTATGGCTTTACACTCCCTGCTATGTTGTGGATTACCTGTCTAACAGAACAGAGGGTATTCTTTAATGGTAGTCTCTCCAACAGAATCAGGAATTCCCCTGGGTAGCTATCTAGGCACCTTAGTTTTTTCAATCTTTACTAATGACCTGGCTCTGAGGAAAGCCTGTGTGTCTATGTATGCGGATGACTCAACACTATACACATCAGCTACTACACCGAGTGCAATTACCGCAACACTTAACAAAGAGCTGCAGTCAGTTTCAGAATGGGTGGCAAGAAATGTTAGTTCTAAATATTTCAAAAACTAAAACCATTTGGAACAAATCATTCACTAAACCTCAACTAAATCTTGTAATGAATAATGTGGAAATTAAGCAAGTTGAGGAGACTAAACTGTTTGGAGTAACCTTGGATTGTAAACTGTTATGGTCAAAGCATATTGATGTATCAGTAGCTAAGATGGGGAGAGGTCTTTCCATAATAAAGCGCTGCTCTGCCTTAACAACAATATCAACAAGGCACGTCCTGCAAGCTCTAGTTTTGTCGCACCTAGACTACTGCCCAGACGTGTGGTCAGGTGCCACAAAGATGGACTTGGGGAAATTACAACTGGCCCAGACCACGACTGGCCCTTAAATGTTTACGAAGAGCTAACATTAATCATATGCATGCCAATCTCTCATGGCTCAAAGTAGAGGAGAAATTGACTTCAACACTATTTGTTTTTGTAAGTATTGACGTTGAATGCCCGAGCTGTCTGTTTAAACTACTAGCACACAGCTCGAACACCCATGTATACCCCACAAGACATGCCACCAGAGGTCTCTTCACAGTCCAGAATAGACTATGGGAGGTGCACAGTACTACACAGAGCCATGGCTACATGGAACTCTATTACCCATAAAGTAGCTCACGCAAGCATTAAAATCAAATTTAAAAAAAATATATATATATATAGATACACTACATGGCTAAAAGTATGTGGACACCTGCTCGTCGAACATCTCATTCCAAAATCATGGGCATTAATATGGAGTTGGTCCTCCCCTTTGCTGCCATAACAGCTTCCACTCTTCTGGGAAGGCTTTCCACTAGATGTTGGAACATTGCTGCGGGTAGTTGCTTCCATTCAGCCACAAGAGCATTAGTGAAAATTGCATTCCAGGTGACTACCCCATGAAGCTGGTTGAGAGAATGCCAAGAGTGTGCAAAGCTGTCATCAAGGCAAAGGGTGGCTACTTTGAAGAATCTCAAATATAAAATATATTTTGATTTGTTTAACAATTTTTGGTTACTACATGATTCCATATGTGTTATTTCATAGTTTTCTACAATGTAGAAAATAGTAAAAATAAAGAAAAACCCCTTGAATGAGTAGGTGTGTCCAAACGTTTGAATATTGTGTGTTACTGCCTTAGTTTTTGTATGTTACTACTAGTTCTTGCTGGATTCCTGGAAGAGCTAATGGGGATCCATAATACAAAAATATTGGTACAGTATAGGCCTTAATTGTGTAATGGGGAGTGAATATGCCCCACAACCTCTCTAGTCTGTGTGTAGACTAGAGTTACTGCAGTGAACACTGAAGGGCTTGGGAGTGGTGGTTGGTGGGGGGGGGGATCTCTATTTACGTCTCTAGTTCAGCAGCTCCCACACTGAGACCCTCCAAGGCCTCATTTGCAGCTGTTTGTTTTCCTTAGTTCTCTCTTGACCTACTTTCTCCTCTAATACTCCGTTTTTTCTGCTATCTCTTTCTCCCCCATGCAGCCACGGTGGAGTGCTATAACCCGAGGACAAACGAGTGGACGTATGTCGCCAAAATGAACGAGCCACACTACGGCCACGCAGGGACGGTGTACGGCGGTTACATGTATATTTCAGGTACGTATGTGGCTCCAAATCAAGTTACTAATGCCAGTGGGTAGTTTAGTCCTATTAGATCCAGGGCTTGGAGGGAGGCTCTTTTCCCATTTGACTGTACTTATATTTTAGAGCCACTGACTGTACCAGATGGCAGTGCTCTCTTTGAGAGAGTGACTGGTGTCCTACAAGATAGATGTGTGGGTTTTCTGTGGGTGACTAAAGCCTCACATGTTTGACAGTCACGCTTCCTAATCGTTTCAGTCCCACATTAGCCATAAGATGGAGCAGAGAGTGGGCCATCCATCCGTTGCCAAACAGCGGGCTGTGATGTCAGTAAAGCATCCTTCATTACAAGGTCATACAGTGGAATCCTGCAGACCCTGCTCCTTCTCACCCCTCCCTCCCATATCACATCACTGGGGTCCAGTTCTCTGTGCTATTTCGGGGGTTATTGTAAAGATGGTTGGAAGTAGTGATTGTGTGGTAGACTTGGGTGCGACTAATCTCCTGTCTCTCTGTAGGAGTCAGCCCAGTGCTTGTTCACTTCATAGGATTGAAAACAAATCCTGCCTTATGGAGATGAGCCCCAGTTTCCCAATGTGTGACTAATACAAAGTGATGCTGTACAGAGAGAAAGAGAGGGAGGGAGTGAGAGGAAAAGAGGGAGGGGTTGATGACTGTGCAGGAGGTGCAGCTCCATAGAGCTCCAACACACAGGTGAGATTATGTTAATCTCCCCTGGCCTCTGGGCACCGTGTTAATAAGCATAACCCAGACACCTCATAGCCTACTACCAACATCGTAACCCTCCTTCACCCAGTGGCACCTCACCTGCTCTGATCCAGCCTCAGACTCCAGTAGAGGAATAACATGGGCCTGGTGGCTCTAGCTTTGGCATGTATTTCTGTATTTATTTTATGTATTTCTGTCAATGGTTGGCATGTTGCTTATAGTCAGACTGGCACTTCTGGGTTCCTTTACTGAGAACATCTCAAGCGGGATAACGGTCCTGGTGTGTTTGAACTATTATCACACCAAAAAGTCAACTTCCCTCCTTGTGACGGAGCATCTCTTAGTGTCATCCTGAGTGGAATGAGGCTGCTTCACTGCACATGCACCTCTCTAAAATGGCAAGAGTCTGCCTGGAGGCACTGGGCAATGGTTAGGCTTAGATACAGTGCATTCGGAAATTATTCAGACCCCTTGACTTTTTCCACATTTTGTTATGTTACAGCCTTGTTCTATAATTGATTAAATAGTTTTTTCCCTCATCAAATCTACGCTCAATACCACATAATGTTTACCTTCGCAACAATCTGATGTCCTGAGCGCTCTGGAGCAGATTTTCATCAAGGATCTCCCTGTACTTTGCTCTGTTCATCTTTCCCTCATTCCTGACTAGTCTCCCAGTCCCTGCTGCTGAAAAACATCCCCACAGCATGATGCTGCCACCACCATGCTTCACTGTAGGGATGGTGCCAGGATTCCTCCAGATGTGACGCTTGGCATTGAGGCTAAAGACATCTTGGTTTCATCAGTCCTTTAGGTGCCTTTTGACAAACTCCAAGCGGGCTGTCGTGCCTTTTACTGAGGAGTGGCTTCTGTCTGGCCACTACCACAAAGGTCTGATTGGTGGAGTGCTGCAGAGATGGTTGTCCTTCTGGAAGGTTCTTCCATCTCCACAGAGGAACTATGGAGCTCTGTCAGAGTGACCATCCGGTTCTTGGTCACCTCCCTGACCAAGGCCCTTCTCCCCCGATTGCTCAGTTTGGCCAGGCAGCCAGCTCTAGGAAGAGTCTTGGTGGTTCCAGACTTCTTCAATTTAAGAATTATGGAGGCTACTGTGTTCTTGGGGGCCTTCAATGCTGCAAAAAAAATGTTGGTACCCTTCCTCAGATCTGTTCCTCGACACAATCCTGTGTCTGAGCTCTACGGACAATTCCTTCGACCTCATGGCTTGGTTTTTGCTCTGACATGCACTGTCAACTCTGGGACCTTATAGAGACAGGTGTGTGCCTTTCCAAATCATGTCCAATCTATTGAATTTACCACGGGGGACTCCAATTAAGTTGTAGAAACCTCTCACGGATGATCAATGGAAACAGGATGCACCTGAGCTCAATTTCGAGTCTCATAGCAAAGGGTCTGAATACTTATGTAAATTGGGTATTTCTGTTTTTGATTTAATACATTTGCTAACATTTCTAAAAACCTGTTTTCGCTTTGTCATTATTGTGTGTAGATTGATGAGGATTTTTTACGTAACGTAACAAAATGTGGAAAGTCTCTGAATACTTCCCGAATGTAGTGTGTCTCCACCATTCCAGATAGAGGTCTGTACTGTAGACCTTATTAATTAAACAAGCTCCCCTCAAGCACCGGGGCAAGCTGCATTCCTACAAGGAAACTGGACACCTGCCGAGATTAGCTTTCCTGACAGCCCACATGTTTACAAACTCTCACTAGTGATGGAAGTCAGGTGGAGCGGAGACATCATCAGCCAGCGTGTCTCTGTTGGGGATCGGCCCTCCTGCTCCACCCCATGTCTCAGGGGTCACGACCTCACTGTGCAAGATGGCCCACGTGGGGGTGCAGGCCGTGTCTTGCTGTCATTCCAGATCAGGTGCTGGGCGGAGGCTGTGCTGCCGTGTTGTCTGAAGGCATCCTGTCAGGTGAATGGAGCTGACACATTGAGTCAAGCCACAGGCCATCACAGCTCTGCTCCAACTCCCAGGGTGGGGCTCAGACACTCAGCCAGCACGGCTTCACACTACCACTACTGTCACACAACCATGTTGACTGAACGCAAGTGTCTCATGGTCAAGCAACAACAAATGCGCTCCTTGATTGACGGGGCGGAGCTATGTCTGTGTGAAAAGTGGCATGGAGAGAGGGCGAGAGAGCCTAGAGAGGGATGACTCAAGTAGCGGTGTAAACTCTAAAAATGGACGTTACACATGGCATATCACATTGAACAAATCAAACAATAAATACGCTTATATGGTATACCGCCCAGCCCTACTGTACCGGCATGTTCAAAGTAGGGCTGGGTGTTATACCGTATTTTACGATATACCGGTATTGATGCACGGACTGGTTTGGGTTTTTTGCTTTACCTTCCTTAATGGTATTTGAATGTTTGGTTTGTTAAATGTGATTTGCCGTGTGTAATGTCCATTGTTCTAGTTTACTTAGATACTTGAGTCATCTCTCTCCGCTCTGTCTCTCTTCATGCTGCTTTCCACACAGACCTAGCCCCGCCCGTTACTCAAGGAGCGCTTTTTTTTGTTCCTCGACCACAAGACAACTTGTGTTCAGTCTGCATGGTAAATGCAGCACGTGCAACAATGTTGATGACACCGATGCAGTTTTCACTTTGCTTCTTAATATAAATCAACTAGCGTTCTATAATTACACTATTAGTTTGTGTTTCTTACATCTGCAAACAGCTAGTTTGTCTTACCATGTTGGGCCTAAATCTTGTTTTCAATGACGGCCTAGGAACAGTGGGTTAACTGCGTTGTTCAGGGGCAGAACGACAGATTTTTACCTTGTCAGCTCGGGGATTCGATCTTGCAACCTTTCAGTTACTAGTCTAATGCTCTAAACACTAGGCTACCTGCCGCCCCTATTTTCATGTCAAACGCTATATTCAAAGTGCCCACTATTATATTCTAACTATAGAATTAGAATAATCATTCTATTTCCAAGTGTTTCACTCTAAATCGCAAGTCTAATTGCAATTGCAACATTTGGTTAAAAATAAGGCCTAGATTGTTTGCCCATATCGTGCAGCCCTACGTGGAAATGATCTCAAACGAGTGCAAGAAATGCAGACATTTATGAAAAGGCTGAAAATTATTTTGTGTTGAATTTGAACAGTATAAAACAATCAGAATGGAGAAAGACCCATTGAAATCACTTAGAATGTATGTGTTGCCACCCTAGGGTCTCACTACTCATAAAACACATGTCCAACTTTTTATTATCCATAACATAAAATACCGTCCAGTTTAAAAAAAAAAATGTGATAAGATATTTGGACCATATCACCCAGCCCTAGTTCAAAGACCAGGGCTAGATCTTCCGGGGAATGACATTAAAGCTCACATCTGGTCATCCTTTCTATTATCATTTTTGGAACTTGCTGACCCCTTGGTTTTGTCTAGCTCCTCTGTGTTCCCCTGCCTCGGTTGTTTGGGTCTCATTTGTGCCAGCACTCTGCTTCCTCTAAACAGGTCATACATTTTTACGACGAGTCAAAGCCCCGGCACAATTTTATCTCCACAAATTGATCGATAAATGTGCCAGTGTATGGCAATAATAGTGAGATATTATCTAGCGGGCCAGGCAGCGCCACCAATGAGCTCAGGTGCCTTTTAAGTGTCTCTGAAAGGACAACCATTTACTGTCTTCAAGGTACAAAAAATATATATTTTAAAGTCTCAAAATGCTTTCAATTGTCTTTTGACAACTCTTTTGTCTTTGTTCTAAATGAAAGCTACTATCGTTAAACTGAGATCATAAGAGTAACTTAAATAACGGCAGTAATTAATTGTAATGATAAATGTTTAATTATAACAAAGACAATTACATTGATGGAAGCTACAATCTATCTGCAATATTAAAGCTGATCTACACCCTAAAAAAGAAAGAAAAGAAACTGAACATTGTGTCTCTCTGAGATTGTCTTTTGGCAAATGTATAGATGGGTTAGCTGACAATGTCACCAACGATGCGCACTCTTCAATGGGGCAGAAGTCTGTTAGTTGTTGTGATTCTGGCTGGCCAGATAGCTACCAATAATGACAAGAAACTCCCACGTGGGGAAACAAACATAGGTGACTCGTTTCAGCTAGTTTCATCTTGTTCTTGATACCATGTCTTGTTCTGAGGTGTTTGGACTGATTTCATGTCAATCCTAATATGGCAACAACAAAAAATGCTAGCTAGCTAACCAAGAACTGTAATGATGTATTTGAGAGAGATGTTCTCATTGTACACATTTATTTATGATTTCAACAAACATTGGAGACGAAATATAGTTTACATGTTAACAATCAAAGCCAACCCTGTCTGTTTTGCCCCATAGTTGCACACGTGTAGGTTTTGTGGCTATACAACCAACCCGTCTATGAAAACAAAATCTACCCTCTCTCCACATTTGCTGTACAAAGTACTTAAGTAAAAAATACTTGAAAGTACTACTTAAGTACAGATACCCCAAAAAACGACTTAATTTCCTTTAGGAATGTAGTGAAAAAAGTTATGTACTTTTTACTCCGTATATTTTCCCTGACACCCAAAAGTACTCGTTACAATTTGAATGCTTAGCTAGGAAAATGGTCTAATTCCCACACTTATCAAGAGAACATCCCTGGTCATTCCTACTGCCTCTGATCTGGCGGACTCACTAAACACATGCTTCATTTGTAAATTAAGTCTGAGTGTTGGAGCGTGCCCCTGGCTATCCATAAATAAATAAATATAAATAAAATGGTGCCGTCTGGTTTGCTTAATATACGGAATTTGAAATGATTTATACTTTGATACTTAAGTATATTTTAGCAATAGAATTTACTTTTGATACTTAAGTATATTTAAAACCAAATACTTTTAGACTTTTACTCAAGTAATTTTTACTGGGTGACTTTACTTGAGTGATTTTCTATTAAGGCATCGTTACTTTTACTCAAGTACGACAATTGGGCACTTTTTCCACCACTGCAAATATGTGTCTGCAGTAGACATATCCTTCAGCCATTTTAAGCCCTGAAGGTTGCTGGCCAGAGACATCAGTTACTCTAAGAAGCTACTAACCTTGGGCAGTCAGATGTAGCTCAACAAGAAAATAACCACACCCCATATCAAGCTGCTATTCTATCAGTGGGTTTGATATCTTTCTTGTCTCAGAGATTATTTTAATGACACACACATACTTTAATAAAGATAATGGATCTAACTTTGTCTCTGTG
Source organism: Salvelinus namaycush (assembly GCF_016432855.1). Classification (NCBI taxonomy): domain Eukaryota; kingdom Metazoa; phylum Chordata; class Actinopteri; order Salmoniformes; family Salmonidae; genus Salvelinus; species Salvelinus namaycush. The sequence continues at coordinate 42,473,905 of NC_052318.1, read as the reverse complement.
TTTATTCTATTGGTCGAGGAGGAAGAGGTTGATGTTATAGACTTCTGATTAGTCTGGGCCATTGATTTAAAAATAGCCCGGTGTAGATTAATGAGGTAGGGAGGCAGAACGAAAAAGAAAGAAATGGGTAAAGAGAGCGAGCGGGATCATTGGGCAGCAGCAGAAGCAGTGGAGGGATTCGGGCGCCATTTGGCATGTACTTCAGATCCTCACTGCGCTGCGTACACTCCCAGCCACTCTGCACAGCACAGGGAGGTGTGGGCTGCCTGGCTCCCACCCAGATGCATGCTGGGATTGTGTTCCTCTTTATTTTGAGCCTTCCCTGTGGACATGTCCTGTTTTTTTTTCTCCCCACTTTTCCTCAGCTTTGTGTGTCCTGTCTATTCCTCTTTTTCCACCACTACAGTACCTATGTGTGTACACATGCACTGCAATAGTGTTTTGAATTTATGTTACAAATAATAGCATCTATCTTTTATTGCAAGTATGTGGCTGAGAAAATGTGTGCAGTGAATGTTAGTGGTGTTAAGCATGGGGATCATTGTGTGTGTGTTGCTGTTTCTGAGGAGGGGTTGGGGGGAGTGAACTGGGTGTTCAGGATTACAACATGCTCTGCGTGGCCAGTCGCAGTGCTGTGGTCTGGTCATGTGACTGTCAGGACAGAACAGGGCCTGGTCAAGGCCGACCCACCACCCCCATGCTACCCAACGTGGCAGGGCTGAATGTAGGTCGAGGTTGAGTTACCATCAGGTACAGTACCTTTGGATCAGTCCGTTAAATGCTTTTGATTAGACCCCAGGGCTATTTTCAACCTTATTTAACATGGTCCTGTTTTCTTCTGTGTTGCAGGGGGAATCACTCACGACACGTTTCAGAAAGAGCTGATGTGCTTTGACCCAGATGCAGACAAATGGACTCAGAAAGCGCCCATGACCACGGTGCGTGGCCTGCACTGTATGTGCACGGTGGGCGACCGCCTCTATGTCATCGGAGGGAATCACTTCCGGGGCACCAGCGACTACGATGATGTGCTCAGCTGCGAGTACTACTCCCCGGCCCTGGACCTGTGGACGCCCATTGCCGCCATGCTGCGGGGCCAGAGCGACGTGGGCGTGGCCGTGTTCGAGAACAAGATCTACGTGGTGGGTGGCTACTCGTGGAACAACCGCTGCATGGTGGAGATAGTGCAGAAGTACGACCCGGAGAAGGACGAGTGGCACAAAGTGTTTGACCTGCCTGAGTCGCTGGGCGGGATCCGAGCCTGCACACTGACCGTGTTTCCCCCAGAGGACTTGATGGGCTCCCCCTCCAGAGAGTCACCCCTCTCAGCACCTTGAAGAATGGGGGTGGGGGGGGAGTCCACCCCGCTCCGCTCACACCCCCACAACCCCCCACACTCCATAGACATTGTTTGCACTTTTGGACTACATCTGTACTGCATCCCGATACACCCCTTCCTCCCCCAAAGCTGTGCAGAACCCCCCCCCCCCCCCCCCCCCCCTGGTGATGAAATCCACATACCGATATGGTTTGGCAACCTAATTAAATGTTAATGTTGCATATTCGGTAAATTTTGGCAGGAAATACCTTGACTTGAAGAGTGACTTTGCAATTCAACTTTTCTACCTGATGTCTTTGGAGTTTTACTATGTCCTGTTTCTTTAGACGTGTTACCGGGTAAAAACCATGCTGTTGATGACCATACTGACGCTCTTAGTCTGTGCCAGGTTAGGGGCAAAATAGGGGCAGCTGAGCTCCACACAGATGTGGTTTTAAACTCGGGGCCCTTCACCCCCTCTCTTCTTTCAGTTTCAGTTCTTTCCTGCTATTGCTATGAAACCGTTAACAAAATTGTGTTTTCTAAATTTAATAAACAAGATTTTGGAAAAAATAATAGTTTCTCCAAAGTATCTTGCTATTTACTTGTTCACATGGTTGATGCATTCTCTTCATATCAAGCTTAATGTCAACTGACGTGAGGTATAAATATCTGTTTTAGAACCTCCTGCAAAGTGTCTTTTCCACATGAAAAAAACCCTTAGTTTATTTTTCTCTATTTTACTGGTTGAAAGTAATCTCTCACATCATGCATTATGCTGCTTTAGTAGCAGCTGTAACCTCAGACCTCCCTCCCCTCAGCTATTGTTGTCCTCAGAATGAACCATTTTTCCTCTGATTTAAATAGAAAAAGCTTTTATTGTTCTCAAGAGGCATGGGATGAACAGTAGGTGTACACACAAAGTTAAAACGTAGTGTCCTGCTGTCTCAATTAGAGGTCGACCGATTATGATTTTTCAACGCCGATAACGATTATTGGAGGACCAAAAAAGCCGATACCGATTAATTGGCCAATTTTTTTTGTTTTTTTGTATTAATGACAATTACAACAATACTGAATGAACACATCAATAAAATCAATTTAGCCTCAAATAAATAAGGAAACATGTTCAATTTGGTTTAAATAAATCAAAAACAAAGTGTTGGAGAAGAAAGTAAAAGTGCAATATGTGCCATGTAAGAAAGCTAACATTTAAGTTCCTTGCTCAGAACATGAGAACATATGAAAGCTGGTGGTTCCTTTTAACATGAGTCTTCAATATTCCCAAGTAAGAAGTTTTAGGTTGTAGTTATTGGAATTATAGGACTATTTCTCTCTATACCATTTGTATTTCATTAACCTTTGACTATTGGATGTTCTTATAGGCACTTTAGTATTGCCAGTGTAACAGTATAGCTTCCATCCCTCTCCTCGCCGCTACCTGGGCTCGAACCAGGAACACATCGACAACAGCCACCCTCGAAGCAGCGTTACCCATGCAGAGCAAGGGGAACAACCACTCCAAGTCTCAGAGCGAGTGACGTTTGAAACGCTATTAGTGCGCACCCCGCTAACTTGCTAGCCGTTTCACATCGGTTACGCCAGCCTAATCTCGGAGTTGATAGGCTTGAAGTCATAAACAGCGCAATGCTTGAAGCATTGCGAAGAGCTGCTGGCAAAACGCAGGAAAGTGCTGTTTGAATGAATGCTTATGAGCCTGCTGGTGCCTACCATCGCTCAGTCAGACTGCTCTATCAAATCATAAGACTTAATTATAACATAATAACACACAGAAATACGAGCCTTAGGTCATTAATATGGTCGAATCTGGAAACTATCATCTCGAAAACAAAAAGTTTATTCTTTCAGTGAAATACAGAATCGTTACGTATTTTATCTAACGGGTGGCATCCATAAGTCTAAATATTCCTGTTACATTGCACAACCTTCAATGTTATGTCATAATTACGTAAAATTCTGGCAAATTAGTTCGCAATGAGCCAGGCAGCCCAAACTGTTGCATATACCCTGACTCTGCGTGCAATGAACGCAAGAGAAGTGACACAATTTCACGTGAATAATATGGCCTGCTAACCTGGATTTCTTTTAGCTAAATATGCAGGTTTAAAAATATATACTTCTGTGTATTGATTTTAAGAAAGGCATTGATGTTTATGGTTAGGTACATGTTGGAGCAACGACAGTCCTTTTTCACGAATGCGCACTGCATCGATTATATGCAACGCAGGACACGCTAGATAAACTAGTAATATCATCAACCATGTGTAGTTATAACTAGTGATTATGATTGATTGTTTTTTATAAGATAAGTTTAATGCTAGCTAGCAACTTACCTTGGCTTCTTACTGCATTCGCGTAACAGGCGGGCTCCTTGTGAGGCAGGTGGTTAGAGCGTTGGACTAGTTAACCGTAAGGTTGCAAGATTGAATCCCTGAGCTGACAAGGTAAAAATCTGTCGTTCTGCCCCTGAACAAGGCAGTTAACCCACCGTTCCTAGGCCGTCATTGAAAATAAGAATGTGTTCTTAACTGACTTACCTAGTTAAATAAAGGTGTAAAAAAACGATTTCCGATTGTTATGAAAACTTGAAATCGGCACTAATTAATCGGCCATTCCGATTAATCGGTCGACCTCTAGTCTCAATCCTAATCATAACCAGTATTGTAATCTACACTGAGCTGACTCCTGTGCCCAGTGCTTCAGGGCACACCGTTGTCCTCTTCCACTGGCTCCTCTCACCTGGCACACAGACAGACGGTAAGGTCACCCACAACCTGGCCACCTGCGTCTGGCCCATTTAAAACCTCAGTGGCAGCATATGGTGTCCGACACAAACAAATCGGCTACAAGCTGGAGCAAGAAAATGAAGGCAATGAAATGTAATTTCAGGTGAGTGGGTGTTTTTTGTTTATGATGGAGCGTGTACATTGTTCATGTAGAAATGTTTGACTGAGAACATGTCAGTGCTGTAAGATCCAGTGGTGTCTCGGGCTGTGCATCTAAGCAGCAGCCTCTAGTGGATGTGCTCCATCTCCACCACATACCCTCGTCCTGTTCACTCATGTCTCCATCTCCTGAACCTCCAAGCCAGTAGTGTGCTCGGCTGTTTTAACACAACATCCAGTTCAAGGGCAGGCGACTGGGAGCCCTGGGGGACCAGGGGAAGGTGCTGCCGGGGACGAGGAGATGACAGGGAAGGAGGTCTGAGGGAAAGTGATGGGGGACTGGAGGGATTGGCCTTCCTGATAGATGTTGTTTCCGCTTATCGACAGCTGCACTCTGAATACTCATATGGGACTCTTCGAGCTGAAGCGCCGGCAGTTGTTCACTGAGAGATGTCGATAGGGCCATTGCCTGTCGTCTTTACTCAGGAATTATGTGCTCTATTACACTACGCTTGAATGACCTACCCTTAACGGCAATGTTCATCTGTCACTAATATGAGGGGCACAGAGGTCCCTGAGAGAGAAGACTCACTTGACTCTCTCACTTGACTGTGAAATTAGTTTGATCCTTTCATTATATTTGAGATGAGCAATAAAAATCCTAACCCATCACATAGCAGCTGTACAGTAACATGTTTTGGCCTTGTTTTACTGTTGTACAGTGTGATGAGATGTGACCTTCATGAATGGGAAAATGTATTCATAATGTCAACCAAGAGGAGAGAGGAAACCCATTGTTTGTATTAGTTTAACTGTATCTGTAAGACCAGCTATGTCTCCAATTTGTTCTGTTCAGAGTGTTTCCTTGAGGGCTGCTCCAGTAGGCCTACTTCACTTTTGCAACAGCAGCATGTGGGGGTGTCATCCGACGGTAATGTTGTATGCATTCATGTTTGCTCATCCTGGTTGTGTGTGGCTGTTACTTTGCTTCCCCCCCCCCTGCCCCGCATGGTGTTAAAATGGGCCAAGGTGACAGAGGTGGCCAGGCAGGCTTGAGCATTATACTTTTGTATTCTCTGCGGACCTGGATATGGTAATGCCTTAATTGATTATGAGTGGCTGCGAGCGGAGAAGATGTTTTTTGCAGTGATAAGAATTAAGCTGAGATTAATATAATTGTTTCGGGGCTATTTATCCTACTCCAAGGAGAATAGGCAAAGTTAAATACAATATTAATGATATGCTAATGTAAACATATTTTCCATAAATTAAAAAACAATGAAATGACAGCATTTTAGGGAAAATCTTTCAGTCTTGTTCACCTTTGTCTTTGTCAGTAGTTCCTGGGTTTGTCCATCCAGCCCAGTGAAAATGACCCTCCTGTATGCCAAGCCATCCAGGGTCTCTAATCCAATACAGCTGTTATCTGTCTCACTTCATTATCCCTGTATACTCGGTGTTCTTAAAACAACTGATTGTGAAAAGGTCAAAAGAGTTTGACCGTGATGAGCTGTTGCCATGGTGTCATGGAGAGCGGGAAGGAGGAGTGGAGCAGGGAGCGGCTGTTGGGAGATGTGTGTTCTGACTCAGTACTGCCTTCCCTACTTTGTGTCTGCAGGTACAACAGGCAGGATCAGAAAGGCTGCTATATACTTTAGAGTTACATAGAAAGGTAAATGGGGTGTATGTGATTTCAACATATCAATCTCCAAAGTGAGATATTAGATCTAGTTATCACAGTCTAATTAGAGTCACCTTATCTTGAGCTTCTTATTAGTCAGTCAATGCAGCAGCATCTAGAGCCCGGCTAGACACATCCTTCGGTCTGTAGCTTTGGTTTGTTAATGAGTGCTGCTGTGCCCCAAATGCTAATCCGACGTTAAGGGAACAAAACGCAACGAGAAGTGGAGTGCCTCGGAGTTGGAAATTACACTGCCAGTTATTCCCATCTATCCCTCTGCTTTTTGTTTACCTCTCTTGCAGTATTTTAACACCACTGTCAGCATGTTCACTCCCTTTAAGAGATGGAGGGAAGTGTATACGTTTTTACAGCACAGCTTTCATACCTGCAAAACGTTAAGTACACCTGCTCTTTCCATGACATAGGCTCACAAAGGGAAAGCTATGATCCCTTATTGATGTCACTTGTTAAATCCACTTCAATCAGTGTAGATGAAAGGGAGCAGACAGGTTAAAGAAGGATTTTTAAGCAACTCAATATTAAGCACGTGTTCTTTTTTTACACCGTGTATGTCTCCAGGAGACAAATTACCCAGATTCTTCAGGCTGCTGGATGTATTTGTGTGCACAACACGGTGGTGACATTGTCAGTCAAAATATTGCTTGTGTTGGATTAAGTAAAGGAGGTTGGGGGGGTTCTGGTGGAATCTTGACTTGAAAGCTGACAGTTCTCCTTCCTTTGTCTATAACTGAAAGGGGAGTGTATCACATACTGTAGCTAGTGGTAGCATAGCATCAGCCAGCTGACTGGGAGGTGTGGAGGAAATGGGAATAAATCATTGATCCTGGGGGTGTGTGTTGATAGCTGTAGTAATGTGATGGTGAAGGGCCCACCCCTCTACTGTCACATTAATACTCTTAGCACATCAGTACACTCCTCCTGATGGTGATTGACTCCAAGGCCATTTCAATGTTGAGCTGAATGCTTTTTTCTGGCACCAAATCAAAGGGCACGGTCTTTTACACAGATTCCATGACACACACAAGCCAATTTACACACACACACACTTACTTGGAATACACCCCATTATGAATAATTTAATTATCTGACCAATTTCATTTAATCTGAACAAAAACTGTGTTTATTTGAATTCAGTTTTGTGTCTTTGCTTGATGCAGCTATGTCATTTGTTATAAAGTGCGCCAAAATAATGAACCCCAACCATGTAACTCAACAGACCCAAAACAAGTACGGAGTTCCTTACCACATCTAGTTGGATATAAACAGAGTATGTCAGTGGATTTTCTTGTCTGTATTCCCGCCACATCCTCCAACTATTATATATTATTGGAAAACGTGTTTCATTTATCACAGTTTCCTCATTTTACCATGCCGTTTTATACATGTGGGGAAATATTTATCTCAATATCTTAGCCTGTGTCACGCACTGATCTGTTCCACCTGTCTTTGTGATTGTCTCCACCCACCTCCAGGTGTCACCTGTTTTCCCCATTAGTCCCCGGTGTATTTATCCCTGTGTTTCCTGTCTCTTTGTGCCAGTTCATCTTGTTTTGCCAAGTTAATTAGCGGTTTTCCTAGCTCCTATTTTTCCCACTCTGTTTTCCCCTAGCCCTCCTGGTTTTGACCCTTGCCTGTTCTGACGCCGAACCCGCCTGCCGGACCCCTCTGCCTGTTCTGACCTCGAGCCTGCCTATCCCCTGGTACTGTTTGGACTCAGACCTGATCACTGAACCCCTGCCTGTCCTGACCTGGAGCCTGCTACTGTTTGGACTCTGACCTGGTTTATGAACTCTCGCCTGTCCCTGACCTACCTTTTGCCTACCCTTTTTGTTATAATAAATATCGGAGCTCAACCATCTGCCTCCTGTGTCTGCATTTGGGTCTCGCCTTGTGCCCTTATAGCCTGAATAATCCTGAAATGGGTTTTAGCCATGCACAAATCTTCTGCAGCACTCCAATCCCTACTACTCTGCTCTGTCAGATTTCTGGTTTTCTCGTATTAGAGTGGTTTTGTTCCTGTTTGTGTGACAAGTGTCCAGAGGAGTGTCCCCCCCCCCCCCCCCCCCCAGGGGTAGGGTGGGGGCTGGGGTATGATGTTGCTGTCCTCTGAGGTCACCATGCTAATGTATCAGAGAACCCCAGAGGGTGTATAGCAGAGGAGGCTGGCGGGTGGAGCTGTAGGAGGACAGGCTCATTGTATGGCTGGAGTGGAATAAATGGAACAAAGTCAAACGTGGTTTCCATGCTGTTCCAATTATTCCATTCAAGCCATTACAATAAGCATGCCCTCCTATAGTTCCTCCCACCAGCCTCCACTGGCGTATAGTGTGACACTGGGCCAGGCGGAGGTGCTGCTGTGAGAGGAGTGGACCCCTGTGGCTATTGGCTAAGCAAACCAACACACACACACAGGGCTGTTCTGTTTCCCTCAGTGGCTTTGCTCTTTTTGTTTTAACCTACGAGACTCCTCTCTGTCACCTCAAAGGAAGCTTCTGATTAATCTCATATCTACTGACTCCTGGCATGAGAAGAAGCCACCCTGCCTGGGCACAAAGGAGAGAGAACTCTGTGAAAATGTAGTCGCTCTGTGAACGCATATCTCAGGGGTACATACTGTTCAGGCTTTATTTTACAGCAGAGACCAGGCTGCAGACTCATGATTAACCACACGTACACTTGATGTGAAATAAATGGATTGAGGCAAAAATGTTCCTTGAAAATATTGTAGTCTTGGCTGTATGTATTTCACTAAGGTCTTCATGAGAAAGAGAATTTCTGGACAAGGCAGTTTAAATGACAATTTACAAACACTACAAAAATAATTCATATAGAAGTTGTTACCTAGAATCATTTTTATACATAAGAGTGTGGGCTAGTTTGGATGTTATTCCAGGCCCATGAGACAAACCACAGGATTTTTTCCTCATTCGATTCTAACCTTGAGAAGTAGTTATGGACTTTGAGTGCATTTACACGTACTGCTCTTGGATAAACACACAAATGGAACTTGTAGCAATTAATTCCCAATATAATATACTTAATCAATAAAAAGTCCACTTGCACTGAAACTCCAAGGCAAGTTGTGCACTGCATTGCTGCTATGCAAATGGAATGTTCCTCTTGGCAAGAAATTAATGCATGTTGATATCAAAACCCAAACATCTTCATTATTTTTCACTGCAGTCTACACGATGACCTTGAATTTGCTCAAAAACAAATGTTTTCACAATTTTATTGTGCATAATACAAAATATAACACAATGCCTCAATTATGTTTTCACTAAATACTTCACTCATGTATATGTGTTATGACTTTTCTCTTCTCTCTTTTAAGAGACCCAGACATGCTCAGGGAAAAGGCCAGTGTGGTCTTGTGTATATCATTTAGGCTCATCTGTGTTCTAGACTAGTGGACCATAAGGCCAGAGCACCTGGGGGAGGGAGGCAGCCCTGCGGCTGAGTGGTGATTAAGCCTGGAACAGGGTTGCCTCGGACACGGTTCCAAGTCTGACCTAGAGTACAACCCACACCCGCATCCGTCCACATCCGTCCACATGCACTCACACTACCTCCCCTCTCAGCGCTGTCTGTAGTCTGTACCCACCACTGTCTGTGTCGTGTCTCAGTTTCAGCAGCAACCTGAGCTACTGCACACATCAGCACTGTCTCTCCCTGCTGTACAACACCTATTCCAAGTCATTTATCATCCCCATCACTGAGTCCCAGTACAGTACCCACATCACGACACTCACGTCACACCATGCAATGAGCCTTTGTACACACTCACCAACCCATACAGTGTGACTATATGATTTCAGTAACGTGTGCAAACGTGGCAATGATCGCTAGTTGACGATTGCAGAACAGTGTCTGAATAACAAAATAAACAACCAGGGGTTTACTGTATATATTTACAGAGAGGCTGTTATTGACAATGATACCTCACTCTGGGTCAGCCAGTAAGCGGTACCCCTGACAGACAACACAGCTCATGCTGGCAGCCATTTGGACAATTATTTGATTCACAGGAACCAGCAGGGGTCTTACAGTGACAGTTCACTGCCATGTCTGTATTGCTTAATCGTTCTTGTACCTGGGGGAAAAAAGGGCATGTAGCACGTGTAGCACGATCGACTGCAATCCATGATTTCTGGATGGTTACTCTGCTTGACATTTTCATCAACCATTGGGACCATTTTCCCTGCCACACTAATGTTATGACAAAATCAAATGGGGTTTCTTGTGATTTTCAATCATTCTGACAAGTGTCACCCACATTTCTCCATATGTCATGATTTTCTACCTCTCCGACTGGCATCTCTGTTCAGTCAAAAGCAGTTGTCGTCTCATTCCATTATATTTCAAAGACCCATCGGACACAGTTCTATCTCTTCCTTCCATTTTGTTCCAATCGGAAAATGCATCCGGCATATGATTTATAAGAAGTTATACAACGGGTGAGTCCAATCATGGACGCCGATTGGTTAAAACCGCATTCAAGGCGTTGTCTATTCCACAAGTTACCGCCGGCTAAAGCCATAACGTCGAAATGCCTATTTACTCTGTTCCATCTCACTGCGCAATCCACTGTCTCATCAGCCCAGCCAGAACATTAATGAACTTGATCTCCGCTGTAAAAAGCATCGAGACATTATCTCCCATTTCTTTGAGACTAGCATTTGGTTTTCAACAGCGGAGATTTGTATAAACCTTGCTGTCTGCATTTCGCTTCGTTTTACCTGTTTTCTATTGACATTTCTTTGTATATGTCCATAAAAAAGATGCTGATTCATGATTTCGACTGGCTGAGAAAAGCTGCCTGCCTGTCTGTCTCCTCCCGACCCCCGACCCCCTACACGTTCATTACTATGGTACAGCTGGAGATCCAATTTCAATATTGAAACAATGTTGCAGATGTCAGTCTTTCTAGCTTCAGTTTAAAGCGGTTGTGTTAGCTGTGTTGTTGGCTAGCTTCTCTGAACAACAGTGTCCTGACGAGAGAGCACATTTTCTATGCCAGGTGAAATCTTTAAGTTGGCCGTAGTTGGCTAGCTAGCAAGCAACGGATAAGAACATTGCCAGCAAGTATGGCAATAGAACATTTAGAACGAACGAAAAGACTGAACGACAGGGTCGCGTCTCTGGCAACCGAACAAACGACCAGCCGGCTTGGGTAGCAACCCTAGATTTGTGTCGGGCCTATATCTCGTGGAAGGATGAAATAGTATGAATAAATTCATCCAACATTTTTTTAAATGAAAATACCTCAATCATTATTTGAATATGCTGGTAACCCATTGTATAAAAGTGATAATGCCCTCAAAGCCGATGTTTGGAGGATATTGGCAGGGTTTGCTCTGGCATTATCACTTAATTATGTTTTAGACAATAACAAGAGTCAGGAGAACTACATGCTAAATATTCACAGTTTAATATTTAGCGTTGAAAACTCTTTGACATGACTTGGACCGTGCCGGGGCCCACTTATACCTGTTTCACTGCTCCCTAACCCTGGGAGTAAACTGTGGCTGCCTGAGTGCAGCGCAGCACAGTCTCCTGGGCCTGTCTTGCTGTGTTCAGCTGTGGATCTAGGGCAGTGCAGTTAGCCAACACTTCTCAGAATAAAATGTTGCCGTGACGCCTTCCTCTGGGCCACCCGGCTCTTGGCTGCCAAACCTCTTGCGTGACAAAATGGTGGTTAATTATTCAACGGTTAACTGGGCATGAGGTTGATGAGCATTGTAACCGGTAAAAGCCACAAGCACTTGCACAGTTCCACATTACACTGAAGACTACAGTAAAAGGTTGACTATGTTATTGATCAGCTAAAGCAGGTGAGGTCACAGGGATGTAATGAGGCATCAGAATCACTAAATTACCCAAGACTGTATGGGAATAGGGTCAGAGGGTGCTTTTTTTCTCTCTTTTCTATGACACAATGCTTTGTTTTGTATTGAAAATGCTTCTTGTATGGCCCATTCTCTTCCTGTCAGCCTGATTATTGACCTCACTGCTGCAACCAAGTCAACCTTCAGATTCCACCATATATATTTTATTTTATTTTATTTGACCAGCCAAGTCAGTTGTGAAGACCCTCCCACTCTGTCTGCCGAATTCTCTCTCTTTGCTCTTGTTTTCCTTAACAGGATGTCGGTGGGCGGAGCTGGGAGGGTCGTCAGCGACATGGAATACACCTCTTTCCCATTCATTGAGGAGACTCTCTCTATGCAGACACACTGTTAGATTTTGGTTGTGGCCGGTTTGTTTGTTTGTTTGTTTGTTTGTTTGTTTGTTTGTTTGTTTGTTTGTTTGTTTGGTTGGTTGGTTGGTTGGTTGGTTGGTTGGTTGGTTGGTTTGTTGTTGTTTTTTTTTTTCCTGCCTGCCTGCGTGCCTGCTTTGGCACCTTTCAACACCCCTCATTATCACATTTATGCACGCAACCACTCATTAACACTACTGACTACACACACCATTGTTAATTGTATTTACGTTACTTCAGTTAATAAATATATTTTTGTTATTCCTTATCTCCACGTTATCTCCCTTTTTGTTACGGACTTCGAGCCGGTTCGTGACAGTTAAGAACAAATTCTTATTTACAATGACGGCCTACCGGGGAATATTGGGTTAACTGCCTTGTTCAGGGGCAGAAACACAGATTTTTACCTTGTCACCTTTCAGTTACTGGCCCAACGCTTTAACCACTAGGCTACCTGCCGCCCCTATCAGACAGAGGGCATCACAACAGCCCTGGCTTCACTCAGAGGGGCTTTATTTTCAAACCAGACAGTGTGTTGGAGCCCAGAACACGCCGAGGTATCTGCCAGGGCTGTGCTCCAGTCCAACCCCTTCCTAACTTCACCCCCTACCCCTCTTCAGGTCACTGTAGTGATCAGCTGGGGAGGCTGACTATCCCTCTCTGGAGAAGAGTGGTTTAGGTTGCTATTGACAAGGGCATTAACAACGTGGCTCTATATTGGCATGTGGCATGCTCCCAGGCATGTGATGGATCCATAAGGAAAGGCATCTAACAGACAGGATGGGCTCATTTATAGCGTCACCGTGGGGAGAGAGCTGAGAGAGAGAGCTGAGCGAGCGAGAGAGAGAGAGCTGAGCGAGAAAGAGAGAGCTGAGCGAGAGAGAGAGAACTGAGCGAGAGAGCTGAGAGAGAGAGCTGAGTGAGAGAGAGAGAGAGCTGAGCGAGAAAGAGAGAGAGCTGAGCGAGAGGTGGTAGATAGAGGATATGTTAGTTGACATAGTGTGAGAGTGTGGACAATAGTGCTTTATACTGCTCTCTCCCTGGCAGTACTCAAAATCAGCCTCCTTAGCTCTCCTCCGCATAACTGTGCTGTGCCGCTGGTTGCCATGGTAACCAAGCTCCTCATATTAGCAGTAAAAAGGAAATGATTTTAGGCCTTTTGTTTGCTTTTCTCCCATTTAACTCCTCTTTTTAATAAACACACCAATCAATAGGATCTAAGGAGAGAGGATTAACCGGTATGTTGAATGTACAAATCTGTTCTTTATGCAGAACATGATGACATCTAGTGGTAGGATAATCATGAGAACGCTGGTACATCCATGAGTCAGTAACGCTCATAAAGGATACTGAAGGTCTTTCCTATACTAACTAGTAAAACACATACTATTGCTATATCTCTGATTTGTTTGAACAAAATACTAATTATTTATGATTGTGACCTGGGGTCTACAATGCAGTAAATTATGTTCTTTATGAGAAATTAGTACATTTGAATTGATCATTTATTCTTAGTAAACATTTTAAACATTTCAAATGTCGCTGTTAGAGTGACTGTTTCCTCTTGGAATTGGTGAGGTCACTTGGCTACTCACCATGAGACAGCACTATGGAAGTGGTTCGCGTTAGAAGAGAGACAAAAGAGATAAACAGCCCTAAACCGCACAGGAAGTCAGAGCAGGATAGAATGCCTGAGGATCAGTTTTCCACAACATTGATTCAGAGGGGTTGGGTTAAATGCAGAATTTTGGTTGAATGCATTAAGTTGTGCAACTGACTAGGTATCCCCTTTCCCTATCCCTTCCCCTCCATCCATGCCAGGATTTCCTATGTGGAGGCACTCAGTCTGCTGAGTGACATGTCTCTGGGAGGGCCAGCTGTGTGCCCCTGAGTGGCCCACCCGGGGATCCAGTCTAAACCTGCTCTGCTCAGCTGGACAGAGCTCTGAGGGTAGAGTTACACTGAAAAGCCCTCCCAGAAACCATGTGACCATGTCATTACGGGGCTCCGACTCTCAGGGGCCAGGGACAGGGGTGGGAAGGTTAAAGACCGTTCTCTGAAAGCTGTGTACCACTACTTTTATCGAATTCATTCCATAAGTAGCAGTGAAGCACACATCTACCAAATAGCGGAGATCATTTGATATCTGACAGAAATAATATTATCAATTGAAGTTTCCAGTCTTGTGTATTGATGAGTTGATTTGAACGTCTGCCAAAGACGCGGAACTTCCTCAGCCCATTAGCTGGCGTTTCCATGGTGACTAGTGAGTAAGAAGCCGTGGGGCCAACGCCTTCAAATTGGGGCTACGGTCTATGCTGAACAGGTGGATAGAAAAGCAGGTGTCAGATACGACACTAACTCTCCCTCACTGATGTGTGCAGAGCGTGACGCTTTCCGGTGAGCATGAATCCAATTTCATTTTAATTCAGTTTATTACTCTTTTTTTACGGCACAAATTGTATATTTGCTCCATGACTTCTCATTGCCTTGTAGGAGCATGTTTCTGCAATCACAATACCTGTCATGACATTGTTCTGCATGTTGAAAGCTGCAGGTGACATCGCCGAGCCATGTGGGGCTTTATGTAACATAGAGCCAAAGTCCGTCACTTTATGGCTGTGATGTCATGTGTGTGGTTATTCAAAATCGTAAGGCATTCCATAATATTTGCATTATGGAATGCCTCTGAAAACGATACATCACAGAGCCCCGGTGTTCAAAAGCTTTCATTCCCCCTAAGTCCTTTTTCCTCCCTCTGTACGGCATTGATGTGTGCATTTGTAGTGTTCATAATTAGTTGAGCTAATATCTAATTAGCCATAGGTTTTTTTCTTGTTATTCTCTCATCACCCCTAACTGGTGACTAAAGAGACACCAGGAGGTCGTATACTGAACTGCATAAAGAAATGTTACACACTGCAAGTGCAGATAGACAAACATGCAGATCAACACTCAGTAAGAAGCTGCTGACCTCTTGTCCCTGTCCCTCTCTCAGTGACTGATCACACAGTCTCAGTCTGATGTCAATCCATTCCAAATGGTAGCTGTGGTTTTTGTGGCCTGCACCGGCACACACCAGGAATGAGCTCTGGAATTTGTTTTTAAGACCCAGTGCAGTCAAAAACGTGAATTTCCTTTCCACCCAGACAACTCCCAGACACTCCTAGCTTGAGAAATATGTTTTTTTTTAATGTTTTTTTTTTACCATTCATTGAAAACTCACGATAACATACTTAATTGTTACCCAATCAATTATTTGATGTTGAGATAAAACAGCTGCATTGGACCTTTAAGTGTAGCTGAATCACTGTTGCTGTAAGGAGTGGACTTCAGCTCACTGTTCTCCTGACGTTTTCCAGGGTGTCAGAGCAGTGAGTCAGGGAGTCAGTGTGTGTGGGGCTCATTGGAGTGATTCAACTTGACTGAACTAGGTAAGACTGGAGGCTGGAGCCTGTCAACATGCATCCCTGTTGATCCACTGCAATCAATAAACTGGTCAGCAGCTACAATAACAGTCCACCTCTCCTGTCTAACTCTGTGAACTAACACTAACTGAACAATGAACAGTGTGCAAATTACTCTGACAGAGAAACACCTGATCAAAACTCTACCCCAGTCTTGACTAATCCTTCAGACTTAACATTGACTGGTTGCATTACTCACATCTGGGAGTGTCTACTGTCTTAGCTGTTCTTACTGTTCAGATTCAGATTGAGTGTAATTCTAAAGCAAATGAAACCCTATATAAAGCACTGTGTATGTGATGAAGCAATGTCTGGCCTATGTTTATGGAGAGGAGTGTGTTTCTATGACAGCTTGTGTATCCCACCCTGTTGAGCATCTCCTCTTCCTGTCAAGCTACTCACATCAATCTGCAGTATTAACTAGCAATGTTGGTGAAGCTACTCTGAAATATACAGTTTACCAGGCTGCTGATTGTTTCACACTGGAAGAAGTTAAGCTACACTTTAGCTGAAAAAGTAGATCACTACATCCAAACTACTTTGTGAAAAAATATCATATGTAAATCTGAAATGTGAGAAAATGCAAATTGCAAGGACAGATCACTTTGGGGTCAGATGTTAACAGCATGTGTAATTGAGCCTATTAAACACAAAAACAAGAAGTATACAAAAACAAGAATAAGGTGGGTCTGATGCCAAAAAAGAAAGGAAATTATTGCCTACTTCACCCATATTTTCTTTTCGTTTTGCAAAAAGAGTAGTGTGTAGTTCCAGTAGTTAGCTACACAGCTGCATGGCAACAAAGTAACTAACTACTGAAAACACTACCTCGATTTGAATTGAATTCAACTACCACCAAGTTACTGCAAAATGTAGTTACATTACTAGTTGAACTACATGTAGTTCACTACTCCTCAACACTGTTCGCTAGTAACCTGGTGGTTACCCATTTCTCACTAAAGAAAATAGCCCTACTGAACACACACTGAGACAAGTGATGATAGAATTGAGAGGACTTTGACAGGGGAAAGTGTGTAGATTAGGGCGCTGCTATGTTCCTAGCAACCTCTCAGAAATGCAATATAGGAAATATGGGCTGGTTTTCCCGACAGCTGGTCCCGGCCCTTATTACCACACAATGTAACTGTAAACAGATGTGGAGAGAGGAGGGAGGGACTAATAGAGATGGAGAAAGGAAGGAGTGCAGAGAGGAAGGGGATGTGGAGCAGAAAGGGCCGACCCTAGCCTTTTGGGCAAAACATTTTAGTGTCCTTGACAGCAGAGAGAACATTTGAAGTTTTAAAGTTAATTTCCTGCAATTCTACACATTTTGCCATGGGGTATAAAGAAAATGTTGCCGTTTTAAAGCACGTTTTCTGCAGTTCTACACATTTTCCTACGGTTAGTAGAGAGAATTTTGAAATTTTATAAAACATTTCAGGTACTGTAATTCTACAAATTTTCTCATGGGGCAGAGAGAGAAAATTTCAGTTTTACAGCTAATTTCCTGCAATTCTACCCATTTGCCATGACTTATGCCATGTTAAGGATATCTGAGTTAAAGTGACTAACAAAATCAATGGGCCCCCCCTGGAGGTCAGAGCCCCTGGGCATGTGACCTGCATGCCCAGTCAGTATTTAACCATGATTACTTCACATTTAGAAGGCTGGCTAGGCTAACTGGCAAATCAAAACATTGTTAGCTGACATGGCTAATAGAGTGACTGTTAGTGACATAAGATAAAAACTGCTGATGCACAACATTTCCAACGTGCAGCTTGTATATTCAGTAAGCTGAGACCCTGACAGAGTTCCTAAAAGAAAAAGAGGATCGGGGCCTGAGGCCCCTAAGTGACCGCTTATCCCTGAAACCGGCCCTGGGAGCAGATGAGCAGAGAGGAAGGAAGGATGAGAGCAAAGAGCATAGTGTTATAAAACTGAGGCAGGGAGAGGTGGAAGCTGGCACTGACAGTCTTGACATGACTGCTAACATGCCAAAGTAAGCTCCAGAAAAAAAGTCCACCTCACAACCCTTCAGAAAGTGTAGGCCTATTCATGTAGAACACTGGTGTGCTGAGCTCAGAGCATAATGACGTGCTAATACGGTTTATTGAGGTTGACCTTTGGAATCCACATTTACAGAGCCTTTAGAAAGAATTCACACGTCTTTACTTTTTACACATTTGTTGTGTTAAAGCCTGAATTAAAAATTGATTAAGTTTTGATTTTTTTGTCACTGGCCTACTCACAATACCCTATAATGTTAAAGTAGAATTATGTTTTTAAAAATTTTGACAAAGTAAATACAAAATAAAGATAAAATATCTTGAGTATTCAACCCCTTTGTTATAGCAAGCCTAAATAAGTTCAGGAGTAAAAATGTGCTTAACAAGTCACATACAGTTGAAGTCGGAAGTTTACATACACTTTAGCCAAATACCTTTAAACTCAGTTTTTCACAATTCCTGACATTTAATCCTAGTAAAAATTCCCTGTCTTATTTTAAGAATGTGAAATGTCAGAATAATAGTAGAGTGAATTACTTATTTCAGCTTTTATTTCTTTCATCACATTCCCAGTGGGTCAGAAGTTTACATACACTCAATTAGTATTTGGTAGCATTGCTTTTAAATTGTTTAACTTGGGTCAAATGTTTCGGGTAGCCTTCCACAACAAGTTGGGTGAATTTTGGCCCATTCCTCCTGACAGAGCTGGTGTAACTGAGTCAGGTTTGTAGGCCTCCTTGCTCACAGACACTTTTTCTATAGGATTGAGGACAGGGCCTTGTCATGGCCACTCCAATACCTTGACTTTGTTGTCCTTAAGCCATTTTTCCACAATTTTGGAAGTATGCTTGGGGTCATTGTCCATTTGGAAGACCCATTTGCGACCAAGCTTTAACTTCCTGACTGATGTCTTGAGATGTTGCTTCAATATAATTTACATAATTTTCATTCCTCATGATGCCATCTATTTTGTGAAGTGCACCAGTCCCTCCTGCAGCAAAGTACCCCCACAACATGATGCTGTCACCCCCGTGCTTCATGGTTGGGATGGTGTTCTTCGTCTTGCAAGCGTCCCCCTTTTTCCTCCAAGCATAACGATGGTCATTCTGGCCAAACAGTTCTATTTTTGTTTCATCAGAACAGAGGACATTTCTCCAAAAAGTACAACCTTTGTCCCCATGTGCAGTTGCAAACCGTAGTCTGCCTTTTTTTATGGAGGATTTGGAGCAGTGGCTTCTTCCTTGCTGAGTGGACTTCAGGTTATGTCAATATAGGACTCGATTTACTGTGAAAATAAATACTTTTGTACCTGTTTCCTCCAGCATCTTCACAAGGTCCTTTGCTGTTGTTCTGGGATTGATTTGCACGTTTAGCACCAAAGTACATTCATCTCTAGGAGACAGAACGCGTCTCCTTCCTGAGCGGTATGCCGGCTGCATGGTCCCATGGTGTTTATACTTGCGTACAATTGTTTGTACAGATGAACATGGTACTTTCAGGTGTTTGGAAATTGCTCCCAAGGATGAACCAGACTTGTGGAGGTCTACAATTTTTTTTCAAAGGTCTTGGCTTATTTCTTTTGATTTTCCCATGATGTCAAGCAAAGAGGCACTGCGTTTGAAGGTAGGCCTTGAAATACATCCCCAGGTACACCTCCAATTGATTAAAATGATGTCAATTAGCCTATCAGAAGCTTCTAAAGCCATGACATCCTTTTGGGGAATTTTCCAAGCTGTTTAAAGGCACAGTAACTTAGTGTATGTAAACTTCTGACCCACTGGAATTGTGATACAGTGAATTTTAAGTGAAATAACCTGTCTGTAAACAATTGTTGGAAAAATTACTTGTGTCATGCACAAAGTAGATGTCCTAACCGACTTGCCAAAACTATCGTTTGTTGACAAGAAATTTGTGGAGTGGTTGAAAAACGAGTTTTAATGACTCCAACCTAAGTATGTAAACTTCCGACTTCAACTGTATTAAGTTGCATCGACTTTGTGTGAAGTAATAGTGGGTAACTTGATCTGCTGATCTGCTGATGTAAAAAGGGCTTTATAATTACATTTGATTGATTGCTCTGTAATTGAGCTCAGTCGAGTAGTGAAATTCAAACACATATTCAGGTTTTCCAATGCCTCGCACAGAAGGGTAGATGGGTAAATTACACTTTGGATGGTAGGTCAATACACCCAGTCACTACAAAGATACATGCGTCCTTCCTAACTCAGTTGCTGGAGAGGAAGGAAACCGCTCAGAGATTTCACCATGAGGCCAATGGTGACATTAAAACAGTTACAGTTTAATGGCTGTGATAGGAGAAAACTGAGGATGGATCAACAACATTGTAGTTACTCCACAATACTAACCTAAATTACAGAGTGAAAAGAGGGAAGCCTGTACAGAATAAAAATATTCCAAAACATGCATCCTGTTTGCATGAAGGCACTAAAGTAATACTGCAAAAAATGCGGCAAAGAAATTAACTTTATGTCCTGAATACTATGTGCTTTGTTTGGTGCAAATACAATCCAACACACAGTATTACTGAGATCCACTCTCCATATTTTCAAGCATAATTGTGGCTGCATTATCTTAGCAGTATGCATCTAATCATTAAGGACTGGGGAGTTTTTCAGGATAAAAAAGAAACGGAATAGAGCTAAGCAGAGGCAAAATCCTAGAGGAAAACCTGGTTCAGTTTGCTTTCCACCAGACACTGAGAGATGAATTCACCTTTCAGCAGGACAATAGCCTAAAACACATGGCCAAATCTACACTGGAGCTGTTTACAAAGAAGACAGTGAATGTTTCTGAATGACCAAGTTACGGTTTTGACTTAAATCTACTTGACAATCTATGACAAGATCTGAAAATGGTTGTCTAGCAATGATCAACAACCAATTTGACAGAGCTTGAAGAATTCTGAAAATAATAATAATGGCACAATCCAGGTGTGGAAATCTCTTAGAGACTTACCCAGAAAGACTCACAGCTTTAATCGCTGCCAAAGTTGCTTCTACAAAGTATTGACTCCAGGGTGTGAATATTTATGTAAATTGGATATTACTGTATATCATTTTCAATAAATATGCAGAAATTTCTAAAAACATGTTTTCACTTTGTCATTATGGGGTATTGTGTGAGAGAAAAAAATCGATTTAATCCATTTTGAATACAGGCTGTAACACAATAAAATGTGTAATAAATCAAGGGGTATGAACACTTTCTGAAGGCACTGTAACTGATGTTTTTGTTTACAGTTGCTGACTAGAACAGTGTCTCTAGAACAGTGTCTCTCATTGCAGGAACCAAAGAACAGAGGAAGAGGGCATGGGAGAACTGAGATCATATGTAACCATTCTAAAGCCCTTAATCCTTCATAGTCTCACAGAAATTTCATTTTCAGCAGTTATGTATTTTCACATCGCAATTCTTACAAAAACACTGTCATTTGGCTCTGCAAGCTCAGCCCCTACATTCCCTAAGGGCCTATGCAACTTCCAAAGTTTGAAAAGTTACTATTTACTATTTGTATCAACAATGTTAATATTACACTGAATAAATCCAACATAAGGAACTTCTTCCTAATATTCAATTCCCCACCCCTTTTGCCCTCAGGACAGCCTCAATTTGTCAGGTCACGGACTCTACTCAAAAACATTCCAAAGGGATGCTGGCCAATGTTGACTGTATGTAATCTCCAGTTGTGTCAAGTTGGCTGGATGTCCTTTGGGTGGTGGACCATTCTTGATATACAAGGGAAACTGTTGAGCATGAAAAACCCAGAAGCATTGCAGTTCTTGACACAGACCAGTGCGCCTGGCATCTCAAGGATTAAAAATCCTTCTTTAACCTGTCGCATCCTCTTCATCTACATTAGTCTGGGTACTCAGATGAATATAATAGTTTGATTAAAACATTTACATGCTTTGCAAGAACAACTTCCCTAATAATACTGTTTACATGCACACATCTGAAATCAGGCACTCTGATAAATACACAAAATGGCCAATCAAAATAAACGTTCTACCAAATGTTATTTTAGGAAGCATATTTGATTCTGAGTTCAGACATATAAAGTTTGTGTAAGTGACATCAATAAGGGATCCTAGCTTCACCTGGATTCACTGGGTCAGTCTATGGGTGCGGTTCAAACACTTAAAAGACACACCCTATCCCCTCAGCCCTCAAATTAAGTGGACACTTCTGATGACGTATCATGACGTCTGACGAGAACATGCAGGGCAAGGGGCAAGGCAGAAAGGTATGGGGGGTGATAAGAGACATATATAAGCCTAGGCAACCGTACCACTTGACATGACATGATACCGACGCCTTACTAATGTCTGCGTGACTCCTGCGTTACGTGTCTGACTGACATGACACGATGCCAACGCCTTACTAACGTCTGCGTGACTCCTGCATTACGTGTCTGACTGACATGACATGATACCAACGCCTTACTAACGTCTGCGTGACTCCTGCGTTACGTGTCTGACTGACATGACATGATGCCAACGCCTTACTAACGTCTGCGTGACTCCTGCGTTACGTGTCTGACTGACATGACATGATGCCAACGCCTTACTAACGTCTGCGTGACTCCTGCGTTACGTGTCTGACTGACATGACATGATACCAACGCCTTACTAATGTCTGCGTGACTCCTGCGTTACGTGTCTGACTGACATGACATGATGCCAACGCCTTACTAATGTCTGCGTGACTCCTGCGTTACGTGTCTGACTGACATGACATGATGCCAACGCCTTACTAACGTCTGCGTGACTCCTGCGTTACGTGTCTGACTGACATGACACGATACCGACGCCTTACTAACGTCTGCGTGACTCCTGCGTTACGTGTCTGACTGACATGATACCAACGCCTTACTAACGTCTGCGTGACTCCTGCGTTACGTGTCTGACTGACATGACATGATGCCAACGCCTTACTAACGTCTGCGTGACTCCTGCGTTACGTGTCTGACTGACATGACATGATGCCAACGCCTTACTAACGTCTGCGTGACTCCTGCGTTACGTGTCTGACTGACATGATGCCAACGCCTTACTAATGTCTGCGTGACTCCTGCATTACGTGTCTGACTGACATGACATGATACCAACGCCTTACTAACGTCTGCGTGACTCCTGCGTTACGTGTCTGACTGACATGATGCCAACGCCTTACTAATGTCTGCGTGACTCCTGCGTTACGTGTCTGACTGACATGACATGATACCAACGCCTTACTAATGTCTGCGTGACTCCTGCGTTACGTGTCTGACTGACATGACATGATGCCAACGCCTTACTAATGTCTGCGTGACTCCTGCGTTACGTGTCTGACTGACATGACATGATGCCAACGCCTTACTAACGTCTGCGTGACTCCTGCGTTACGTGTCTGACTGACATGACACGATACCGACGCCTTACTAACGTCTGCGTGACTCCTGCGTTACGTGTCTGACTGACATGACATGATGCCAACGCCTTACTAACGTCTGCGTGACTCCTGCGTTACGTGTCTGACTGACATGACATGATACCAACGCCTTACTAACGTCTGCGTGACTCCTGCGTTACGTGTCTGACTGACATGACATGATACCGACGCCTTACTAATGTCTGCGTGACTCCTGCGTTACGTGTCTGACTGACATGACATGATACCAACGCCTTACTAACGTCTGCGTGACTCCTGCGTTACGTGTCTGACTGACATGACATGATGCCAACGCCTTACTAACGTCTGCGTGACTCCTGCGTTACGTGTCTGACTGACATGACATGATGCCAACGCCTTACTAACGTCTGCGTGACTCCTGCGTTACGTGTCTGACTGACATGATGCCAACGCCTTACTAATGTCTGCGTGACTCCTGCATTACGTGTCTGACTGACATGACATGATGCCAACGCCTTACTAACGTCTGCGTGACTCCTGCGTTACGTGTCTGACTGACATGACATGATACCGACACCTTACTAACGTCTGCGTGACTCCTGCGTTACGTGTCTGACTGACATGACATGATGCCAACGCCTTACTAATGTCTGCGTGACTCCTGCGTTACGTGTCTGACTGACATGACATGATGCCAACGCCTTACTAACGTCTGCGTGACTCCTGCGTTACGTGTCTGACTGACATGACATGATACCGACGCCTTACTAACGTCTGCGTGACTCCTGCGTTACGTGTCTGACTGACATGACATGATGCCAACGCCTTACTAATGTCTGCGTGACTCCTGCGTTACGTGTCTGACTGACATGACATGATGCCAACGCCTTACTAATGTCTGCGTGACTCCTGCGTTACGTGTCTGACTGACATGACATGATACCGACGCCTTACTAACGTCTGCGTGACTCCTGCGTTACGTGTCTGACTGACATGACGCCGACGCCTTACTAACGTCTGCGTGACTCCTGCGTTACGTGTCTGACTGACATGACATGATACCAACGCCTTACTAACGTCTGCGTGACTCCTGCGTTACGTGTCTGACTGACATGACATGATACCAACGCCTTACTAATGTCTGCGTGACTCCTGCGTTACGTGTCTGACTGACATGACATGATACCAACACCTTACTAACGTCTGCGTGACTCCTGCGTTACGTGTCTGACTGACATGACATGATACCAACGCCTTACTAATGTCTGCGTGACTCCTGCGTTACGTGTCTGACTGACATGACATGATACCAACACCTTACTAATGTCTGCGTGACTCCTGCGTTACGTGTCTGACTGACATGACATGATACCAACGCCTTACTAATGTCTGCGTGACTCCTGCGTTACGTGTCTGACTGACATGACATGATACCAACACCTTACTAATGTCTGCGTGACTCCTGCGTTACGTGTCTGACTGACATGACATGATACCAACGCCTTACTAATGTCTGCGTGACTCCTGCGTTACGTGTCTGACTGACATGACATGATACCAACGCCTTACTAACGTCTGCGTGACTCCTGCGTCGTGTGTTAATGAAAGTCATAATGTGCATCTTTTATATTCATATTAATTAAATCTCAACCATAAATGTTAGAAACATACAATTTGTCCCCATGGAAATTCTGGAAATTCGTCACTCGTTCATCCCGCGATGATTGTGTTTCAGCCACCGGTAGCTTGTGGGTGCTTTATATTCGCTTCAGTCAATTATGAGTGTGTCTACTTATAATTATATAATTATTAATATACTCCTACTGTATGATAGCTAGCAAATTAATTAGCTAACTAACGTTAGCCTGCATAGCTGGAACTTCTGAAGAAGAAACATTTTTTATTTCTACAATTTCCAAAAGATAACCAAACAGAAACATATTTACTTGTTACGAGATGTATTTGTGCCGTCATGTCCATTAGTAGCACAATTTCTAACTTATTTGCATTCGATTTTACTTACACTTGTATGTTGACTTCTCCATTGATGTTGTTTTTAAGTTTTCGCAGACTTTTCTTAGCGGATGTACAATCGTAGTGAATTGAATTATAGGCCCGGAGTGAACATCATTGTACACTCGCAAAGCCAACTAAAAACGAGGGCTAACGGGCTTATGTTGCAAACTTCCCTTGCTTGGCTAATCATTTGGACCGCCCACCAAGATGGCGACGGGGATTCCCCCAAGGGCATAAGGCGAGGGTAAGTGGACAAGGGTGTGTCTTTTAAGTGTTTGGACCGCAACCTATGTCATGGAAAGAGCCGGTGTTCTTAATGTTTTGTACGCTCAAACCTGGGTCTGTAGTGACGCCTCTAGCACTGTGATGCAGTGCCTTAGACCTCTTAGGCCTATTTTAATAATATATTGCAGAGGTGACAGCCTATCAGAAGATTGGAGGTGTGGCTTATGGGAGACATGGCTTTCATGTAATTATTTTTGGCCAGCCATTAGAGTAAACGTTTGTACACTGCAGATTTTTTTTCTTTAGTGTTTATACATAGGACATGTTAGTGAAGGTTTGTGGGAGGAACTGTAGGAGGAGGGGCTCATTGTAATGGCGTCACTACAGACCCAGGTTTGATCTCGGCTGTATCACAACCGGCCGTGATCGGGAGTCCCATAGGGCGGTGCCAATAGGCCCAGTGTCTTCTAGACACCCAGTTCTTCTAGACACCTTTACTTGTAAGAGTGTATAGGGGCATTAGTTAACATTTTGTTTTTGTGTTTTTTTATAGAACAATGCCAAAATATAGAAGAAAACAATACACTCAACCTGATTGGCTATTCTACATTAATCCTTCTCTTGGTCCAGCTTGTGCAACTGTTTCAAAGTGTTGCTTTGTTTTGACAGTTAGACTCAGCCTCTCTTCAGTGGAAATAATTAAGTATTCTATTCTGTTGAGCTTTGATTTCAGAGCAGCAGGTCGGCAAGTCCAGTCAAGTTATTTGGTGATCTGACCTCGTTCAAACCCTGAACACTTGCCTCCTCCATGTTTGATGACAGCATGTGCATGTAGAACATTCTTAACCAGCCAGTGTTTGGGACAGTCATACAGCCAGTAAAGGGGGAGAAGGAGAGGTGAACCATTGAGGGAAAGGGTTCGGTGGCACTGACGCGTGTCTGAGGGTGAGAGATGTGTGTGAATCAGCCTGGGCAGCAGACAGAATCACCCCCAACCATTCACTGTGCTCCAGCCCTGACAGGCAGAAAGAGCCTTATTAATGAACAGGGCCTGCTCTGAAAAAAACTGCACATGCCAATGGAATGTAATAGGAGTTAATGTGGTAGTTACCTCACATACAGGGGCAGCAAGTGAGAGGCACACACACACACATTGCCAAACCCCCATGGAACAGAGAGAGAGGTGCAGCGGGAAGAGAGGGATAGTGATAGAGCAAACGGGGGGGGGGGGTGGTAGAGAAAGCAGAGAAGGGTGGATGGGGGAGGGAGAAAAGAAGGAGGTGATTGTTGGGGAGTTAGGAAGAATGTATAAAACGAGGGCCAGAGAGAAGGGGAGAGAGTCACTGAACAGAAAGAGAGAGAAGAAACATTGGTGGCAAGATTTCGAAAGCAATAAAGGACTATCGAAAAATCAGGTAAACTGATATTTTTATGAATATGAATCAATCTAAAATGATTGTCTAGTCCTTATTCTATGTGAATTACTAAAGAAAACATTTCTACAATGTGTTGAAGTCTATTGACACACATCTAACTCTGTGACTACTGGCATACAGTTGGGTTGGGTTGTCTCGCGCTCCCTGTTAGTGTGGTTCTACTGAACCTTACCTATGGTTGTTTGGTGTGTGCTGCTTGCTGTTAGATTAGTATGTTTATTCATCCATACTTGTTTATTTAGGGAATCTGTCAGGTAGATATATTTGTATAGAATCATGGGGAGATTGCACTGGCAGCTCTGCTGTAAGTGGGAGCAGCTGACAGGGCTGTTCTGTGTGCTGGGTGTGTAAAGCCTGGCTCGAACCCACTGTGCAGATTTATTCCTCAGTGCTTCAATGTTCCCAAAATGTTCAACATAAAAGGGCAGCTGTGTGTGAAGAACTTTTGTACAGTATGGTCATACTGTATGATGAAAATTAAACTAAAGGATCATGAATAACATACAACTTGATGTTACATTTCTACCTTGTTTTCCATTCATGGAGGCTGGGGATTCATTGTGGGATTGGGTCTGTTTTTTTTTACATTACAAAGCTTTGGGTTTCAGATTAGCATATTGGTGTTTTAAATCCCAAATGATGGTGGTGCCAGTAACCACTTCCACATTCATGTTTTAGCAGACAATCGTATCCAGAGGAATTAGGGTTAAGTGCCTTGCTCAAGGGCACAGACAGATTTTGTAACTTGCCGGCCCAGGGATTCGAACCAGCTACCTTTTGGTTACTTGCCCAACTCTCTTAACTGCTAGGCTACCAACCGCCCTGTGTCAATCTACGCTGGTCTGATTTATAAAAAGGGTTGAGGGAAATAAATTATCATGTGCGATATCCCATACAGCACGTGAAATCAAGCATTCTTCACAAATGTAAGAATAACAACACATTTGGAATATATACAGAACCAGTCAAAAGTCTGGACACACCTACTCATTCATGGGTTTTTCTTTATTTTTACTATTTTCTACATTGTAGAATAATAGTGAAGGCATCAAAACTATGAAATAACACATATGGAATCATGTAGTTACCAAAAAAGTGTTAAACAAATCAAAATATATTTTAGATTTTAGATTCTTCAAAGTAGCCACCTTTTGCCTTGATGACAGCTCTCAACCAGCTTCATGAGGTAGTCACCTGGAATGTATTTCAATTAACAGGTGTGCCTTGTTAAAAGTACATTTTAACAAGACATGAAAGTCAGTCAATCCGGAAAATTTCAAGAACTTTGAAAGTTCAAGTGCAGTCGCAAAAACCATCAAGCGCTATGATGAAACTGTCTCTCATGAGGATCGCCACAGGAACGGAAGACCCAGCGTTACCTCTGCTGCAGAGGATAAGTGCATTAGAGTTACCAGCCTCAGAAATTGCAGCACAAATAAATGTTTCACAGAGTTCAAGTAACAGAAACATCTCAACATCAACTGTTCAGAGGAGACTGCGTAAATCAGGCCTTCATGGTCGAATTGCTGCAAAGAAACCACTGCTAAAGGACACCAATAAGAAGAGACTTGCTTGGGCCAAGAAACACAAGCAATGGATATAAGACCGGTGGAAATCTGTCCTTTGGTCTGATGAGTCCAAATTTGAGATTTTTGGTTCCAACCGCCGTGTCTTTGTGAGACGCAGAGTAGGTGTACGGATTATTTTTGCATGTGTGCTTCCCACCAAAAAGCATGGAGGAGGAGGTGTGCCGGTGTGAGGGTGCTTTGCTGGTGACACTGTATGTAATTTATTTGGATTTCAAGGTACACTCAACCAGCATGGCTAGCACAGCATTCTGCAGCGATACGCTATCTCATCTGGTTTGCTCTTAGTGGAACTATCGTTTGTTTTTCAACAGGACAATGACCTAACACACCTCCAGAATGTGTAAGGGCTATTTGACCAAGAAGGAGAGTGATGGAGTGTTGCAACAGACAACGTGGCCTCCACAATCACCCAACCTCAACCCAATTGAGATGGTTTGGGATGAGTTAGACCACAGAGTGAAGGAAAAGCAGCCAACAAGTGCTCAGTATACAGTTGAAGTCGGAGTTTACATACACTTAGGTTGGAGTCAATTAAACTCGTTTTTCAACCACTCCACAAATTTCTTGTTAACAAACTATAACTTTGGCAAGTCTGGTTCATCCTTGGGAGCAATTTCCAAATGCCTGAAGGTACCACGTTCATCTGTACAAACAATAGTACGCAAGTATAAACACCATGGGACCACGCAGCCGTCATACTGCTCAGGAAGGAGACGCGTTCTGTCTCCTAAAGATGAACGTACTTTGGTGCGAAAAGTGCAAATCAATCCCAGAACAACAGCAAAGGACCTTGTGAAGATGCTGGAGGAAACAGGTACAAAAGTATCAATATCCACAGTCCTATATCGACATAACCTGAAAGGACGCTCAGCAAGGAAGAAGCCACTGCTCCAAAACCGCCATAAAAAGCCAGACTACGGGTTTGCAACTGCACATGGGGACAAAGATCGTACTTTTTGGTGAAATGTCCTCTGGTCTGATGAAACAAAAATAGAACTGTTTGGCCATAATGACCATCATTATGTTTGGAGGAAAAACGGGGAGGCTTGCAAGCCAAAGAACACCATTCCAACCGTGAAGCACGGGGGTGGCAGCATCATGTTATGGGGGTGCTTTGCTGCAGGAGGGACTGGTGCACTTCACAAAATAGATGGCACATGAGGAATGAAAATTATGTGGATATATTGAAGCAACATCTCAAGACATCAATCAGGAAGTTAAAGCTTGGTCGCAAATGGGTGCTCCAAATGGACAATGACCCCAAGCATACTTCCAAAGTTGTGGAAAATGGCTTAAGGACAAAAAGTCAAGGTATTGGAGTGGCCATCACAAGGCCCTGACCTCATCCTATAGAAAATGTGTGTGCAGAACTGAAAAAGCGTGTGTGAGCAAGGAGGCCTACAAACCTGACTCAGTTACACCAGCTCTGTCAGGAGGAATGGGCCAAAATTCCCTCAACTTGTTGTGGGAAGCTTGTGGATGGCTACCAGAAACGTTTGACACAAGTTAAACATGTTAGAGGCAATGCTACCAAATACTAATTGAGTGTATGTACACTTCTGTGTACATGTGATGAATGTGATGAAAGAAATAAAACCTGAAAGAAATCATTCTCTACTATTATTCTGACATTTCACATTCTTAAAATAAAGTGGTGATCCTAACTGACTTAAGACAGGGGATTTTTACTAGGATTAAATGTCAGGAATTGTGAAAAACTGAGTTTAAATGTATTTGGCTAAGGTGTATGTAAACTTCCGACTTCAACTGTATGTGGGAACTCCTTCAATACTGTTGGAAAAGCATTCCATGTGAAGCTGGTTGAGAGAATGGCAAGAGTGTGCAAAGCTGTTATCAAGGCAAAGGGTGGCTACTTTGAAAAATATTAAATATATTTTGATTTGTTTGACACTTTTTTGGTAACTACATGATTCCATATGTGTTATTTCATAGTTTTGATGTCTTCATTATTATTCTGCAATGTAGAAAATAGTAAAAATAAAGAAAAACCCTTGAATGAGTAGGTGTGTCCAAACTTTTGACTGGTACTGTACAGATATACATACAGATGTATGTCTCCATCCGAATACCTTTCATAAGCAGATCCTTTGTCAAACCCTCTCTAATGGAGTGTTATTTTCTATCATCTTCAGATACCATGTCCGCCAATAAGGATTGTCCACCTCCACTGATAATCCTCTTACTGGCCCTTCTTAATGGCTCCTCCTCCTTTGCCGCACCTTCTGACGTCTCATGGACCAACCACACAGCCACCCTGCCTCTGAGGCCAAACGGAGACACTTACGACCTGTTGCAGCTCCACTCAGACGACTACTACGATACATTTACGGATCCACCCAGTCACCCCCCACCTGCCCCCTCACAGGGCACCAATCCTCAACCCTGTGACTATGACCCCTGCCGGGAGCAACAGCCTCCCTGTTCCCAGCTAGCAGCCTCCAGCGGCTGCCTGTGTCCGGGGGTGAGTGGGCCCCATGCGGCCCCAGAGGCTCCCTACCTGAAGAGACTGTCTATGGACGGTTCAGGAGTTGTGGTTCAGTGGTGTGCACCATTGTCTTTCGTGACCCATTATAAGGTGGTGGTGGGTGCGCTGGAGCCCTTGGTGTTTGGTGTAGACCAGAGGAGTGGTACTGTGATGGGGATGGGGCAGGGGGCAGAGGTGTGTGTGGTGGCGGTGAATTATGTTGGAGTCAGTGAGCGTCAGGAGGGGTCCTGTACGATGTACGAGCCCCCTGGGGACAGCAGTGTGGCCCTCAAAGCTGGGCTGATCGGAGGGGCCCTGGGGCTCCTGTTGCTCCTCTCACTGGCTGTCCTGCTCTGGAGGCACAGGGCTCGGAGAAAAGCAGATGCCAGGATCACCCAGGCCACAGAGGAAACACTATGAGAGGACTGAGGGTGGGCTATGGTAGAGGTTGACTCAGGGGTGGCTATCTAGGGCTGAGAATAGAGACATTTTATTCCTACTCTTATGGTTAAAAATAAAAGCTATGCAGGAAGGCTCTTTAGTCATAAGTGTCACACCAAGTTGACAGATATTTAGGAGACCTCATGAGCTCTCCTAACCAGTTAAGAGTTACCAGCAGATGTCTTGATAATAGAACAATGCAGTGAGTCAGTGGTTCCTCCTGCGCCACATGCAATTGCTTTGGAGTTGTTAAAAGACTGTTTTGATATTTCTATATGATCAATCCATAAATAATCTAGACCTACATGCAACAATACCTCTCGCGCTTTTGACAATGATTTCACATGAGGCCAATTTCACAAATACTTAGGCTCATAAATAAACATGTTTTTCTTTCAATTATTTAACTACCTACATCATGTTATTTCAAGTTATCCATTTGGAGAGCAACATCACCTTGAATTTTAGGATTCCTTTAGGTATTAAAAAAATATCTATATAAAACATTGAATTCAGCCTTTACTACTCAAGCCCATAGAAAGGCATTGAATAACACATTCATGAATGTTAAAAAGACAATAAAAAAATATCTTATAAAGAATACAGTTTTGAAGTGTCTATCTAGGAGATATAAGAAAGCTCAGGAAATACACTACATGGTCAAAAGTATGTGGACACTCAATAAATCAGTCAATGAATCAAATGTATTTATAAAGCCCTTTTTACATCAGCAGATGTCACAAAGTGCAATACAGAAACCCAGCCTAAAACCCCAAACAGCAAACAATTCAAATGTAGAGGCACGGTGGCTCAGAAAAACTCTCTAGAAAGGCAGAAACCTAGCAAAAAATCTAGAGAGGAACCAGGCTATGGGGGTGGCCAGTCCTCTTCTGGCTGTGCCTGGTGGAGATTATAAGAGTACATGGCCATTTAAGGCCAGATTGTTCTTCAAGATGTTCAAATGTTCATAGATGACCAGCAGGGTCAAATAATAATCACAGTGGTTGTAGCGGGTGCAACAGGTCAGTACCTCAAGAGTAAATGTCAGTTGAGACAACTGTACAATCATCAAGATTAATTGTCAGATCCAACAGCAGATCTCTTTGTTTCTTGGGACCTAGAACTAGCATCTCTGTTTTGTCCAAGTTTAAAAGCAAAACATTTGCCACCATCCACTTCCTCATGTCTGAAACACAGGCTTCCAGGGTAGACAATTTTGAGGTTTCACCATGTTTCATCGAAATGTGCAGCTGTGTGTCGTCCGCATAGCAGTGAAAGTTGACATTGTGTTTCCGAATGAACTCACCAAGAGGTAGAATATATAGTGAAAACAATAGTGGTCCAAAAACGGAACCTTGAGGAACGCTGAAACTTACCATTGATTTGTCAGGGGGCAAACCATCCACAGAGACAAACTGATATCTTTCAAAGAGAGGCAAGAACATGTCCGTGTAGATCACTTAAGGTTTCTAATCTCTCCAAAAGAATGTGGTGATCGATGGTGTCAAAAGCAGCATTAAGGTCTTGGAGCACGAGGACAGATGCAGAGCCTTGGTCTGGCGCCATTAAAAGGTAATTTACCACCTTCACGAGTGCAGTCTCAGTGCTATGATGGGGTCTAAAACCAGACTGAAGCATTTCGTATATACATTATTTGTCTTCAGGAAGGCAGTGAGTTGCTGCACAACACCTTGTTCAAAACATTTTGAGAGGAATAGGAGATTCGAATAGGCCGATAGCGTTTTACATTTTCCAGGTCAAGGTTTGGCTTTTTCAAGAAAGGCTTTATTACTGACACTTTTAGTGAGTTTGGTACACATCCGTTGGATGTGTTATTATGTTCAACATAGGAGGGCCAAGCACAGGAAGTAGCTATTTCAGTAGTTTAGTTGGAATAGGGTCCAGTATGACGGTTTGATGGTTTAGAGGCCATGACTATTTTCATGAATATGTCAAGAGATACAGGATTAAAAAAACTTGAGTGTCTCCATTGATCCAGGTCCTGGGAGTTCTGTGCAGACTCAGGACAACTGAGCGTTGGAGAAATACACAGATCCAAAGTGGAGTCCGTAATGATCGTGATCTTTTCATCGAAGAAGTTAATGAATTTATCACTGCTGAAGTGAAAGCTAACCTCTTTTGTTGAATGCTGCTTTTTAGTTAGCTTTGCGACAGTATCAAAAATAAATTTAGGATTGTTCTTATTCTACTCAATTACGTTGGAAACATAGGATGATCGAGCAGCAGTGAGGGCTCTTCGATATTGCACAGTACTGTCTTACAAGCTAGTCGGAAGACTTCCAGTTTGGTGGCGCGCCATTTCCTTTCCAATTTTCTGGAAGCTTGCTTCAGGGCTCGGTATTTTCTGTATACCGGGAAGCAAATGTCTTGTGACAAATATTTTTTGTTCTTAGGGGATCGACTGCATCTAGGGTATTACGCAAAGTTAAATTAAGATCCTCAGTTAGGTGGTTAACCGATTTTTTGTACTCCGACGTCCTTGGGGATTAGGATATTGAATTTGAATTGAATATTTTTGAATTTGTAATGCACAAATTTAATCATTAAACTGGTCACAACATCTGGGTACTTTGACAGCCAGGAAAAGTAAAAGAACAATGATAAATCTTACTCCCTTCCAACAATGATAAATCTAACTCCCTCCACTCGGGCTCCCGAGTTCCGCAGCGGTCACATGCTGACCAGACTGGACACGTCGCGTGCACGAGCGTCGCAAAATAAGTTTCGAAATCCATCTTTTCAATTATTGCACACACACTGCTCGCGCCAGCCAACGAGCGTCTGCGATGCCAAGGGCTAACACGGAACCCAAACTGGCTGTGCGCGTGCGCCATCGTGCATACATTTATTTTGTCCCACTACACCAAACACACAGGTTAAAATATCAAAACAAGGGGCCTCCCGGGTGGCGCAGTGGTCTAGGGCACTGCATCGCAGTGCTAACTGCGCCACCAGAGTCTCTGGGTTCGCGCCCAGGCTCTGTCGCAGCCGGCCGCGACCGGGAGGTCCGTGGGGCGACGCACAATTGGGCTAGCGTCGTCCGGGTTAGGGTGGGTTTGGCCGGTAGGGATATCCTTGTCTCATCGCGCTCCAGCGACTCCTGTGGCGGGCCGGGCGCAGTGCGTGCTAACCAAGGGGGCCAGGTGCACGGTGTTTCCTCCGACACATTGGTGCGGCTGGCTTCCGGGTTGGAGGCGCGCTGTGTTAAAGAAGCAGTGCGGCTTGGTTGGGTTGTGCTTCGGAGGACGCATGGCTTTCGACCTTCGTCTCTCCCGAGCCCGTACGGGAGTTGTAGCGATGAGACAAGATAGTAATTACTAGCGATTGGATACCACGAAAATTGGGGAGAAAAGGGGATAAAAAAAAAAATGATAAAAAAAAAAAAAATATCAAAACAAATTTGGGGACAGGTCGAAAAGCATTAAACATGTAAGGAAATGTAGCTAGTTAGCTTGCACTTGCTAGCTAATTTGTCCTATTTAGCTAGCTTGCTGTTGCTAGCTAATTTGTCCTGGGATATAAACATTGAGTTGTTATTTTACCTGAACTGCACAAGGTCCTCTACTCCGACAAATTAATCCACACATAAAACGGCCAACCGAATCGTTTCTAGTCATCTCTCCTCCTTCCAGGCTTTTTAATCGTTGAACTTATATGGTGATCGCATCTAAACTTTCATAGTATTACCAGACTACCGGCAAAACAGTTTGTCTATTCAATCACCCACGTGGGTATAACCAATGAGGAGATGGCACTTCGGTACCTGCTTCTATAAACCAATGAGGAGATGGGAGAGGCAGGACTTTCAACTCGATCTGCGTCAGAAATAGAAAGGAGTTCTATTTTAGCCCTTGGCATCGCAGACGCTCGTTGGCGCGCGTGAGCAATAATTGAATAACATGGATTTCAAAAAAAGAATTGCGCCGCTTGCGCACGCGAAGTGTTCGGTCTGGTCAGCATGTAAAATAGAACTCCTTTCTATTTCTGACACAGATCGCGCTGAAAGTCCTGCCTCTCCCATCTCCCATTTTATGTTTAATTTAATTTCATCAGAGGAACCAAAACGGCACAAAACAGGCTTCTTATGAAGGTATGTAACTAGCTGTGCTAGCAACTGTTTACCCCATACCATGGCCTGGTTAGCCATATCCAGATGTTGAGATGTGTTAACATGTGGCCATACAGTAACATATGAACACTGTTTTTTTGCAACCAGGCTGTGCCCTGCCTCCTAGAGTTTGTTTAACAGACAAATAAAGATACACACTCCAACTCAGTTTAAAGTGGGGAAAAGTAGCACAAAGAAATGTGACATCCTCCAACAGCTACATAATTTGGGCAGCTGTAAAGACCAATAAGCTTGAAAATTTGCTGACACTTGTTAAATAATAGTCAGATGAATCTAACCAAGCCAACCCCCTATGTATGTTAATTTGGTTGCTGATCCAGCCTCTCCAACTAGTGTGTGTGTGTACATAAAATATTATAATTATATATTTTTTCTTCTCCTTCGCCACAGCTGCAGATGTAAAGGACAAATTTTGCGTCATGATTAATCTACAGCAGGCAAGTCAAGTAGATGGAGGTCTTTCGACGGTCAGACGCGGAGGCTGATGCTGCTTACACTCTACGATGGGTACACTTCACCCATCTGGACTTCCTGGGGGACACTTTTAGACCATGGTAAAGCTAGGACAATATGGCCACACCATCTCCAACTACAAGACCAGTAAGTGTTCCTTGTCAAAAATCCCAAGGTTTACACCAGTGTCTCAATCCATTCCAAAGGGACCAAATAACCAAGCAGCTGAACAGTCGGTCATTCCTTATCCTCTGCTTCCACCTTGTGGTGCATTTATTTATATATCATTTACGTCGCTTTACAATAAGATTGACAAGCTAAAATGGAGGCTTTGAGTTATGATTTCATTAAAGCTGAGATCTGCAAAAGGTGAAACAGCATCACTGGTCGCTTCAGGTACATTTCCTATTGTTATGTTCATCAAACAAAGGAGAGATACACCCGGTGTTGTGGTAAAAAAAAAAGTTATAGTACGTACTCTGCTGTTCTATCAGTGTGCAATGATGTACAATGATGTCCAGGTGGGGAAAAACAGGGTTTCTTTGTTTAAAGTAACATCTTTGTTATAATATCGCAAACGGAAATGGCAGTTTCACACCACAACTTATTTAAATCCGACCCTTGAAGTCCTCTAAGAATGTATTGACAAACACGGATTTAGATCATGTGATTAAACTACTGTTATAAGATGCCTTTAGAAAAAAAAGTATTTGACACAAACATCATTTGTTTTGCTTTTCAGGAACATGATAAAATGTACAATGAGCCCAGAAGACACCCCCCCTCAGTGCAACCATCAGTCCAAGCCCCAATGGACCAAGCACAAAGTGGGTCAAGTCCAGATGGAGAGACACCCCAGTCCTCCAGAAGGAGATTCCATCCCAGTGGGAATAATCAGGCAAAGAAGGAGGTATATGCCAAAGTTCTTGCTTACCTACGAGAACCAGCACCCACAGCCACAGAGTCTGATCCATCTGCAGTTTCTGGGATGCTACCAAGACTTCAATTGATGGCCAAAAGTAGACATCCAGCAACTGCTGCTAAAGTATCTTTTTCAAGATTTAAATAGCGAGTGAGAATTGAGAGAGCAGAGATATTGAAATGGTGAATTATGTTTGTATGTATTCATTGTGCATACATTATTAAATCGATTAACCTACAGTTCTGACTCATTACGCTATACTTTTTTATTTTAATGATAATGGATAAGTAACAATAAAATAATGCATGAGATGGAATTCAATAGATGATCAATATAGGCTACAAAAAGTTGACATGCTAGTTTCTGAAACAATTAGGGCTACAGCAAGATGGTGTTAAAGTGTGACAATGATTATCGGAAAAGGTTCCACTGCCAGCTGACTGCACCCTCATGCGAGTTGAAGTAGTCCTTGTTCTCGTCTCT
This sequence comes from Salvelinus namaycush, assembly GCF_016432855.1. Classification (NCBI taxonomy): domain Eukaryota; kingdom Metazoa; phylum Chordata; class Actinopteri; order Salmoniformes; family Salmonidae; genus Salvelinus; species Salvelinus namaycush. Next base: position 42,436,635 of record NC_052318.1, on the reverse strand, counting down.
GAAATTCTTGGCTTCACTGGTGTAGTTATTGCTGGAACCTACCCTGATATCCAACATGGACTCGGTAGGAGCCTTGGAGTGCCACTGGCTGGCACCACCACTCCACTGCCCACTTCTTCCCCGTACAACTGGAGGTGAGTTCAAATCCAATTATTTGTGGATTTTGATGTGTGCTTGGGGTTATTATCTTGCTGGAAGATAGACTTGCGGCCAAGTTTCAGCCTTGGCAGAGGCAACCAGATTGTTGGCTAAAATATCCATGTACTGGGTAAAGTTTGAGGGTGTACGATGTTGTAATTGTGATGGCAACCACGTTCCCAATTCCCCAGAGTGTCCGGTTTGGGTAAAGGAGTATGAAGTGGCAAAGGTCAGGGCTATACAGCAGGTCTCCTACACAGAGGCACGTGAAATAGTTGGAGTGAGTGGAGCTGAAGATGTGGCTGTGGATGCTCCGCAGACCGTGGAGATTCGGTGTTGTTCAACAGTTGAGGGAAACTAATATGCTGATTGTGAAGAAGGTGGGTGTTATGGTGTTTATTGCGCATGTGATTAATTGTACTGCACAAAGGAACAAAAAGTCTAACAAACGGGACATAATAGTATCTGCTGCTCAAAGGTTTTTGGGTTGTCAGGACTTCACTGCCAAAACATGGCAAAGAATACTGTCTGAAGATGCTCTTCTTTCTCAGGCCCCAGAGCCTGTAGGGATGGGCGTTGGCAGTTGAATCTGAAAAAAGGAGTACATTGGATTTAATTATTTGGGCTGGTATACAGCCAAAACAGTAGCTGGCGGCCAGGGTTGGGGAGTAACGGATTACATGTAAGGGATTACAAAAACGGGTAAATGTAATCCGTTACGTTACTAACAAAAATATTGTGAACTGATTACAGATACTTTTGAAAAACTAGATTACTTCGAAGATTACTTTTAAATTCAGAAAGGATGTTTGCGAAAAAACATATTTGACACTTCTGTTTTTTTATGACATTCAAATCAACATTGAGAAAAGGCGCAAATGTAAGTTTGTTCCACGTGATCGTGTCTGACCCCAAGTCAGATGACACACCAAATGTGTTTGATGGATCGCGGGAAAAGAGCAGGAAGAGGCTTTTGTAGGCTACAGACCAAGCTACGTCTTCCAATGGTGCGACTGCTGTCGGCGTCCAAAGATTATCCAATTTCAATAAACGCTTGGATGTAAGGATGAGAGCAGTGTAGCCCCGGAGATACGGATATCACTTATTGATATGTACATAGCGCATTGGTGTGACTCACACTGCTGCTCTCTCATTTAGCTATTTGCGCCTTACGGGTTGTTGTGGATGGCTGTTCAGAACTCGAAATGTGTATTTGAACTCGATGGTTAAATTCAAGAAGTTTAAGCTGCCTATCAATGCTTGTTTTTGAAACTAGTGGACAGCCAGTGAAAAATGCGCTCTTGCAACAGCTGTATAGTGCGGATCCCAGCCTGTGGAATAAAAGTGGGGCTTTTATTGCGCAATCTAATTCATTCTGATAACAAAAAAAATTCCGTAGGCCTAATGGACATGCTCAAACTCCCACACTTTTGAGAGATTTAAAGGGGCAATCTGCAGTTGCTCCATCCATTTTTGTATTTATAAATTATATATATTAATGTAAAGATAATTTAATCATATTATATGTAGTAGAAAGCGATGGGTTGGAAGAAGCCTACACAACCAACACATAAAGTAAAATGTAACATCCATATGGCCAGCTATGTAAACTTTATCCTGTAATAGATGTTGTTCAATTGGTAACGAACATTTTTGTCTTCTGACACGCTGCCCAAACCGGACGCGTGGCGTGCGCGAGCATTGCTAAATAAATGTACACATACATGTTATTCAATCATTGCACCCACACTGCTCGTGCACGCCAACGAGCGTCTGCGTTGCCATGCGCTAAAATAGAAGTTGCTTCTATTTGTGACGCAGAATGAGATGCAAGTCCTGCCTCTCCCATCTCCTCATTGGCTTTTAGAAGCATATATCCACGTGCCATCTCCTCATTGGTTATACCCATGTGGGTGATTGAAAGATGAACTGAGGTCGGTTGTGGTAATACACCTTATTATGAAAGTTAGTTGCCAATCGCCATATAAAGTCCAAAGAAGAAGCCTGGAAGGAGGAGAGATGACTAGACATGATTCGGTTGACCGTTTTTATGTGTGGATTAGTTGTTGGAGTAGAGGACCTTGTGCATTTCAGGTAAAATAACAACTCAATGTTTATATCCCAGGACAAATTAGCTAGAAACTGCAAGCTAGCTAGCTAAATTGCCATAAATGTTTCATGCTTTTCGACCTGTCCCCAAATTAATATAATTGGTTCAGAGTTTGTTTTGGATATTTCAACCTGCTTGTCGTGATCGTGTTTGGTGTGGGGGGACAATCAATTCGCGCGTGATGGCGCACGGTTTGGGCATGGTGTAATGCCTCTTAAAAGGGAAAGTAATCTAAAAGTCACAAGGTAATCAGATTACGTTACTGAGTTTGGGTAATCCAAATGTTACATTACTGATTACAATTTTGTACAGGTAACTAGTAACGAACGGGTTACATTTAGAAACCCTGGTGGCGGCTGGTGGCGGCATGCATCTACAGCATTTGTTTGCAGACCGCAATAATATAAAAAAAAGAAGACCCCGTACAGTCGGTGGCGGCAATACACCAATAGGTGTTGTCTGTCATAAAACTTTAAAGAAGAAGAAACTTGCCAGAAGTAAACATGGATAGTACAGTAGTAACCAGAATGCAAAGCTGAATCAATCAAATTTTATTGGTCACATACACATGGTTAGTAGATGTTAATGCGAGTGTAGCGAAATGCTTGTGCTTCTAGTTCCGACCGTCCCGTAATATTTAACAAGTAATCTAACAATTTCACAACAACTACCTTATACACACAAGTGTAAAGGAATGATTAAGAATATGTACATATAAATATGTGGATGTGCGATGGCCGAACGGCAAAGGCAAGATGCAGTAGATGGTATAGAGTACAGTATATACATATGAGATGAGTAATGTAGGGTATGTAAACATTATATAAAATGCCACTGTTTAAAGTGACTAGTGATACATTTATTACATCCAATTATTAAAGGGGCTAGAGATTGAGTCTGTATGTTGGCAGCAGCCACTCAATGTTAGTGATGGATGTTTAACAGTCTGATGGCCTTGAGATAGAAGTTGTTTTTCAGTCTCTCGGTCCCAGCTTTGATGCACCTGTACTGACCTCGCCTTCTGGATGGTAGCGGGGTGAACAGGCAGTGGCTCGGGTGGTTGTTGTCCTTGATGATCTTGGTCTTCCTGTGACATCGGGTGGTGTAGGTGTCCTGGAGGGCAGGTAGTTTGCCCCCGGTGATGCGTTGTGCAGACCTCACTACCCTCTGGAGAGCCTTACGGTTGTGGGAGGAGCAGTTGCCGTACCAGGCGGTGATACAGCCCGACAGGATGCTCTCGATTGTGCATCTGTAAAAGTTTGAGTGTTTTTGGTGACAAGCCAAATTTCTTCAGCCTCCTGAGGTTGAAGAGGCTCTGTTGCGCCTTCTTCACCACGCAGTCTCTGTGGGTGGACCATTTCAGTTTGTCCGTGATGTGTACGCCGGGCACCTTAACTTTCCTACCTTCTCCACTACTGTCCTGTAGATGTGGATAGGGGGGTGCTCCCTCTGCTGTTACCTGAAGTCCACGATCATCTCTTTTGTTTTGTTGACGTTGAGTGTGAGATTATTTTCCTGACACCACACTCCGAGGGCCCTCACCTCCTCCCTGTAGGCTGTCTCGTCGTTGTTGGTAATCAAGCCTACCACTGTAGTGTTGTCTGCAAACTTGGTGATTGAGTTGGAGGCATGCATGGCCACGCAGTCATGGGTGAACATAGAGTACAGGAGAGGGCTTAGAATGCACCCTTGTGGGACCCCAGTGTTGAGGATCAGCGGGGTGGAGATGTTGTTTCCTACCCTCACCACCTGGGGGCGGCCCGTCAGAAAGTCCAGGATCCAGTTGCACAGGGCGGGGTCGAGACCCAGGGTCTCGAGCTTAATGACGAGTTTGGAGGGTACTCTGGTGTTAAATGCTGAGCTGTAATCGATGAACAGCATTCTTACATAGGTATTCCTCTTGTCCAGATGGGTTAGGGCAGTGTGCAGTGTGATTGCGTTGTTTGTGGACCTATTGGGGCGGTAAGCAAATTGGAGCGGGTCTAGGTTGTCGGGTAGGGTGGAGGTGATATGATCCTTGACTAGTCTCTCAAAGCACTTCATGATGATGGAAGTGAGTGCTATGGGGCGATAGTCATTTAGCTCAGTTACCTTAGCTTTCTTGGGAACAGGAACAGTGGTGGCCCTGTTGAAGCATGTGGGAACAGTAGACTGGGATAGGGATTGATTGAATATGTCCGTAAACACACCAGCCAGCTGGTCTGTGTCTCTGAGGACGCAGCTAGGGATGCCGTCTGGGCCGGCAGCCTTGTGAGGGTTAAAACGTTTAAATGTTTTACTCACGTTGGCTGCGGTGAAGGAGAGCCCACAGTCTTTGGTAGCGGCAAGTGTCAGTGGCATTGTATTGTCCTCAAAGCGAGCAAAGAAGTTGTTTAGTTTGTCTGGGTGCAAGACATCAGTGTCTGCGATGGGGCTGGTTTTCTTTTTGTAATCCGTGATTGATTTTAGACCCTGCCACATACGTCTCGTGTCTGAGCCGTTGAATTGCGACTACTTTGTCTCTATACTGATGCTTAGCTTGTTTGATTGCCTTGCAGAGGGAATAGCTACACTGTTTGTATTCGGTCATGTTTCCGGTCACCTTGCCATGATTAAAAGCAGTGGTTCGCGCTGAATGCTGCCATCAATCTGCGGTTTCTGGTTAGGAAAGGTTTTAATAGTCACCGTGGGTACAACAACACCAATGCACTTGCTAATAAACTCGCTCACCGAATCAGCGTATACATCAATGTTGTTGTCCGATGCTATCCGGAACATTTCCTGTTTAAGTTTCTGTCTATAGGCTGGGAGCAACAAAATGGAGCCGTGGTCAGATTTGCCGAAAGGAGGGCAAGGGAGGGCTTTGTATGCGTCGCGGAAATTAGAGTAGCAATGATCCAGAATTGTGCAAGCCCGGGTCGCGCATTCAATATGCTGATATTGTTAAAATCCCCAGCTACAATAAATGCAGCCTCAGGATATGTGGTTTCCAGTTTACATAGTCCAATGAAGTTATTTCAGGGCCGTCAAGGTGTCTGCTTGGGGGGGATATACACGGCTGTGATTATAATCGAAGAGAATTCTCTTGGTAGATAATACGGTCGGCATTTGATTGTAAGGAATTCTAGGTCAGGTGAACAAAAGGACTTGAGTTCCTGTATGTTGTTATGATCCCACCACAACTCGTTAATCATAAGTCATACACCACCACCCTTCTTCTTACCAGAGAGATGTTTGTTTCTGTCTGCGCGATGCGTGAAGAAACCGGGTGGCTGTACCGACTCGTATCCCGAGTGAGCCATGTTTCTGTGAAACAATTTTTTTTACAATCTCTGATGTCTCTCTGGAAGCCATCCATTGCTCAAATTTCATCTACCTTGTTGTCAAGAGACTGGACGTTGGCGAGTAGTATACTCGGGAGCGGTGAGCGATGTGCTCGTCTACGGAGCCTGACCAGAAGACCGCTCCGTCTGCCCCTTCTGCGGCGCCGTTGTTTTGGGTCGCCTACTGGGATCTGATCCATTGTCTTGGGTGGTGGTCCAAACAGAGGATACGCTTCGGGAAAGTCGTATTTCTGGTCGTAATGTTGGTAAGTTGAGTAAGGAAATGTTCAGCCTATAATTAGCTAATTGGTAAATGTATAACTAAACCATACATTTGATTAGGTAGCCGATTTTGGGTTGATAGCAAGCAAATGTTATTAGCGGGCTAGTTTTGGGATGAAAATTGCTAGTTAGCTATGCTAACTGACATTAGTTGATACTTGCAAGCCATTATATCATTATGTTTTACAGGTTGCATTTGTCTAATATGTCACTCGTTTAAATGTAGAAGGGTTGTATTAACATTTTAAAATGTGTGTAATGATTTATCCGTCCTATTCATGTTAAGCGCAAACAATGTCCAAAGTTTTGCGCTAGTTAGACTTCAAGACAGCACCCTACGCTGGTTGGATAGCCCCGTTTCGAATTGAACGAATCCTGATCTATTGTTTTACATAGGACCGTCCCAGCATTTCTGTTTCATCAAGCCAGCCAGTCAGCTCTTCTGGGTTCAGAAACACAGGACCTACCTTGCTGAGGGAACAGCCTCTTTATTAACGGTGCTTTGTGCGAGCAAAACAAAACAGCTTTTCCAGTCCTTTTCCAGGACTTGAGAGCTGGTGTCAGCCAGACTAATTTATTGGGGGACTAAGTCTAGCCGAGGGAGCACCCTGAAAAATCTGAATTGTATATGTATATACTGGACAAAACTATAAACGCAACATGTAAAGTGTTAGTTTCATGAGCTGAAAACAAAGGTCCAAGAAATTTTCATTTGCACAAAAAGCTTATTTCTCTCAAATTGTGTGCATAAATTTGTTTACATCCCTGTTATTAAGCATTTCTCATTTTTCCAAGATAATCCAAGAAGCTGATTTAAACAGCATGACCATTACACAGGTGCACCTTCAAATCAAATTTGATTTGTTATGTGCGCCGAATACAACAGGTGTAGTCCTTATCGTGAAATGCTTACTTACAAGTCCTTAACCAACAATGCAGAATTTATTTTTTTAAGTAAGTAAATATTTGCTAATAAAATAAACTAAAGTAAAACAATAAAATAATAACGAGGCTATATATAGGAGGTATCGGTATCGAGTCAATGTGCGGGGGTACAGGTTAATTGAGGTAACATGTCGGTAGGCGTAAAGTGACTATGCATAAATAATAAACAGTGAGTAGTAGCAGCATAAAAAAGGGGGTCAATGAAAATAGTCCGGGTAGACATTTGATTAACTGTTTAGCAGTCTAATGGCTTGGGGGTAGAAGCTGTTAAAAAGCCCTTTGGACCTAGACGTGGCGCTCCGGTACGTCTTGCTATGTGGTAGCAGAGAGAACAGTCTATGACTAGGGTAGCTGGAGTCCATTTTTAGGGCCTTCCCCTGACACCGCCTGGTATAGAGGTCCTGGATGGTAGAAAGCTTGGGCCCCAGTCATGTACTGGGCTTGACGCACTACCTGGGGTGCAACTTTGGTTTTAGAACTAGGGGGGGACATAACTTGGCGGGGGGTCCTCCCATTTTTGGGGGCATCTAAAGCTAATTTCCTGCATTTCTACACAATCTAATATAACCCTTCCAGCCGTCTATTTAGAACAACAAAAAGTAAGCAAAAATGCCCACAGTCATCAAGCTAAAAAATCCTTATTATCAAATCAAGTTTCAAATCAAGTTTATTTTATATAGCCCTTCGTACATCAGCTAATATCTCGAAGTGCTGTACAGAAACCCAGCCTAAAACCCCAAACAGCAAGCAATGCAGGTGTAGAAGCACCATAAATATGTGTAAGTGATTGATAAGACTGAACTATATTTTTGTTCACTATAATTCATATCATAGGCCTAATAGTACTGTAGAGCTCTTTTTACTTGCAAACAATATAGTTGGGTCACCCTGTCCTGCCCCTGTCCTGTCCACGGCCCTGCAGCACCCCAACCCAACACACCCCACTCAGCTTTAGGATCTTCGTGAAACATTCATTATTGGTTTCATGGGGTTTAGGCCAAGGCCGGAGTGACAACCAACAGTACGGCAGACCCCCGGGGCCAGGACTGAGCAGCCCAGCAGCTAGGGATTGCCTAATAGGTATCTCCTCTGACGTGGGCATGTTTTCAATACAGACTGCTTTTGTCGTATATGGCATCCGTACCTTTTGAAAGTTGCACATTATACCCTTAATCTTGTAATAAATCGAGTGATGCATAACTTGACATTTCTTCCAGTCATTGTGGGAGGATAACCAACCTTCCAGTTAATGGCACTCCATTTCTTAGTCACTATAAATGCTTGGTTACACAGTTTCTTCTGATAAGTCTCCAGTAACCACATTTCCAAGCAAACAAAAACAGGGAGAAGGGAAAATCTGTAGAGATGCTGAGATAAAATAACATACTCTGCCAAAATTCAGCCAGCCTTCACAAGACCATGACATATGCAAATATGTCCCCTTTTGTGTTTTACACCTCCAGCAGAATAATACCATTTCTGAGTGCATGATATTCAGTTTCACTGGCATATAGTATGTTCTATGGATGGTCTTAAACTGCAGTAATTTATGTCTGAGATGATATGAACGTGACTGGACATTTAACATATCTGTAGCCATCCATTCATCATCATCAATAGCGTCTCCCAGGTCTTCCTTACGTTTTTGTTGTACATGTTTTGTGTCATCGGGAAAATCATTTGTCAACCCTTGATACAGTTTGGAAATCACCTTTAGAGGTTTGTCAGACTGGCTTAAAAATTGTTTCAATCTTTAAAGCTTCTTGCTGGTCCAGTGTTTGCTGCACATAGAGAGTAAAATGCTGTATCAGCAAAATGTCACTTCTACGCCGTCACAGACTGGTCTTCCCTGGCTGCCTGACCCTGAAGAGACCCCTGTCACAGACTGGTCTTCCCTGGCTGCCTGACCCTGAAGAGACCCCTGTCACAGACTGTCTTCCCTGGCTGCCTGACCCTGAAGAGACCCCTGTCACAGACTGTCTTCCCTGGCTGCCTGACCCTGAATAGACCCCTGTCACAGACTGTCTTCCCTGGCTGCCTGACCCTGAATAGACCCCTGTCACAGACTGTCTTCCCTGGCTGCCTGACCCTGAAGAGACCCCTGTCACAGACTGTCTTCCCTGGCTGCCTGACCCTGAAGAGACCCCTGTCACAGACTGTCTTCCCTGGCTGCCTGACCCTGAAGAGACCCCTGTCACAGACTGTCTTCCCTGGCTGCCTGACCCTGAAGAGACCCCTGTCACAGACTGTCTTCCCTGGCTGCCTGACCCTGAAGAGACCCCTGTCACAGACTGTCTTCCCTGGCTGCCTGACCCTGAAGAGACCCCTGTCACAGACTGTCTTCCCTGGCTGCCTGACCCTGAAGAGACCCCTGTCACAGGCTGGTCTTCCCTGGCTGCCTGACCCTGAAGAGACCCCTGTCACAGGCTGCTCTTCCCTGGCTGCCTGACCCTGAAGAGAACCCTGTCACAGGCTGGTCTTCCCTGGCTGCCTGACCCTGAATAGAACCTTGTCACAGATTGGTCTTCCCTGGCTGCCTGACCCTGAAGAGACCCCTGTCACAGGCTGGTCTTCCCTGGCTGCCTGACCCTGAAGAGACCCCTGTCACAGGCTGCTCTTCCCTGGCTGCCTGACCCTGAAGAGAACCCTGTCACAGGCTGGTCTTCCCTGGCTGCCTGACCCTGAATAGAACCTTGTCACAGATTGGTCTTCCCTGGCTGCCTGACCCTGAATAGAACCTTGTCACAGACTGGTCTTCCCTGGCTGCTTGACCCTGAAGAGACCCCTGTCACCATCTGATCCTGCTCAGATGAGGCATTACAAAGAATTACCTTGGTGTACATTTATACATTGATTCTATTCATGTATAATATAATGGTTCATTCATTGAAATTACCATTATTCCCAGATCCCAGACTGTAGCCTACCCATTAACTCAAGATGGAACTTTGTATGAATTCACTGATTGTTATAATATACTGCAAAATACACCTGAGCTCCATAGACTGGTCTTCCCTGCAGGAACAGCTGTCACCATCTGATCCTGCTAAGACATGATGAGCACTGGCATTGCACCATGACAGTGAAGGCTGTAGAGCTGTTTATACCAGTTCAGTGTGAAAAGTAGGATACCTAATCAGTTGTACAACTGAATGCATTCAACTGAAATGTGTCTTCTGTATTTAACCCAACCTCAGAGAGGTGCGGGGGGCTGCCATAATCAACATCCACATCTTCGGCACCCAGGGAACAGTGGGTTAACTGCCTTGCTCAGTACAACAGATTTTTACCTTGTCAGGAATTCAATCCAGCAACCTTTCAGTTACTGGCCCAACGCTCTAACCACTAGGCTACCAATTAGCTAGGGAAACTGACAGATCAATAACATTACATCGCTATACTGACCAATACAATCTCACATTGTGCTTAAAAAACGTAATAATATCAGTCTTGGTTTCATGGTTTGGTTCAGGTCTATTGTGGTTGAGGCAAAAATAATAGCTAAAGTTAGGGATCTAGCTAACATTAGCAAACTTTTGGCTAGCTCTAGCTAATGGTACATCATCAAATTTACTCATGTTGAAACGGGACAAAACAAAGGCATTTCCATACACTTAACAGCTGTTAGATACTGCTACCTGACAGATAGCTAGAGCTGAACTGGCTGTGGTAGCTACTAGCTAGCTAACTAGTTGCTAGTTCATTCACTTCAGTCAAAAGGGGATGAAACATTAGCTAACGTTGCATGTCAGTTACACTACTAGCTCAGCACAGGGAATAAAAACTTTTTTTCTGTCAGCAGTTACCTTGCCAGCTAGATCAGTCAACAAAAGACTAGCCAGTTTCTGCTCTGCTTGCTTTTACAACTCAGAGAAAAAAGCGCAACACAGACAACAGCTGCCTCGGTTCATCTCTCCTGTGCTGGTCCTATACACCAGCCTTTCAGAAGCTTTGCCTTCACGCAGCCAGGCCGCACGCTCTATGGTGTCCATGTGGTCCTAAATTCTGCCGGCTGGAACTGGAAAACAGCCTACCAGCTCTGAAGCGTCCACATGGTCCTAAAGCACACCGGTGCCGCGTTGTACATCACAGTGCAATGATAAAACTGGGGGCGACAAATATGCAATTTCAGAATGGGGGGCATGCCCCCGTCCCTAGTGAAAGTTGCGCCCCTGCACACTACCCTCTGTAGCGCCTTGCGGTTGGATACTGAGCAGTTGCCATACCAAGCGGTGATGCAACCAGTCAGGATGCTCTCGATGGTGCAGCTGTAGAACTTTTTGAGGATCTGAGGACCCATGCCAAATCTTTCAGTCTCTCTTTTCAGTCTCTCTTCACGATTGTCTTGGTGTGTTTACGCCATGATAGTTTGTTAGTGATGTGGAAAGGAACTTCAAGCTCTCGACCCGCTCCATGACAACGCTGTCAATGTGAATGGTGGCGTGCTCGGCCCCGCTTTTCCTGTCGCCCACGATATGCTGGGGAAAATAAATGGCCACTCTAAAATGTGCCATTTTGTGTCACAACACAATGCCCCAGTTGGCATGCTGACTGCAAGAATGTCCACCAGAGCTGTTGCCAGAGAATGGAATGTTACTTTCTTTACAAGGACTAAAATTTACTTTATGTTCCACCAGCCACTGTGGCAGGTAGATGAAAAAATCTATTTTGTTTGCCATAATTACATAAAAAACAAATGGATGACCATGCTTTGTAATGTTTCTTAAACAATAAATGTATTACTAATATGGTATTTTGCTCAATTTCATTGAATATTTTGTGACTAATCTTTTAACCAAAATATCAGATGAGACCATGTTCAGCTGCCCTTTAAGGATGGGAGGTTACTGTGGTAATGAGGCCACTCAAGTCTGTCATGTGTATGTGTGAGATTTGGGATCTCTTCGCTATCAGCTGAAGCAGCAGACTCAAACTAATGTTGAAAAACCGCTGAGCTTGTGAACAAAACCATGTAAATAGCCAAGAAACACTAGGACAACTCCTCACTTTGTACACTTTTGAGTAAATAAGACCAACAACTTTTATGCCTGTGCGTAGCACCTCCAAAAATGAATCTATCAGCATTTCACTCAGAGCGCACAGATCTCCTGCCAGGCAGTGTAGCTGCATGATGTGGGATATGGGATTCATATTTCTTTGTGCGATTAGAAGCTATGAAACAAAACAGCAGACATACTTTGAAAAGAGCTACTGCAGCATTGTTCTACAATAAATCGCAACTCGCATATGCTCATATTTGACTTGACTATTTTTATTTGTAAATGTAATGCACTGTAGAGCCCTGCAATTCACCACCTGCCAACATGGCTGGTGAAATAGACATTCTTACCCACCAGTACCTAAATCTACCTGCATTTGGAGGGTGTTCAATTTAAGCCCTGTTTCTCTACCATAAGCCACCTCCAACGTCAAGCCAGGACTTGAACCTGATCGAACATCTCTGGAGAGATCTAAAAATAGCTGTGCAGCGACGATCCCCATCCAACCTAACAGAGCTTGAGTGGATTTGCATAGAAGAATGGGAGAAACTCCCCAAATACAGGTGTGCCAAGCTTGTAGTGTCATACCCAAGACTCGAGGCTGTAATCGCTGCCAAAGGTGCTTCAACAAAGTACTGAGTAAATGGTCTGAATACTTGTGTAAATGTAATATTTCAGTTCTGTTTTTAAGAAATTAGCAAAAATGTGTAAAAACCTGTTTTCGCTTTGTCATTATGGGGTATTTTGTGTAGGTTGATGAGAAAAATATATATTTCATCAATTTTAGAATAAGGCTGTAACCTAATAAATTGTGGGAAAAGTCAAGGGGTCTGAAAACTTTCCCAGTGCACTGTATTGTGGATTAGGTACAATGTTGTTGATCCATCGTCAGTTATTTCCTATCACAGCCATTAAACTCTATAACTATTTTAAAATCACCATTGGCCACATGGTAAAATCCCTGAGCGGTTTCTTTCCTCTCCGGCAACTGAGTTAGAGAGGGCGCCTGTAGCTTTGTAGTGACTGGGTGTATTGATACACCATCCAAAGTGTTAATTAATAACCATGCTCAAAGAGATATTCAATGTCTGTTTTTTTACCCATCTACCAATAGGTTCCCTTCTTTGCAAACCATTGGAAAACCTCCCTGGTCTTTCTTGTTGAATCTGTGCTTGAAATTCACTGCTTGACTGAGGGACCTTACAGATAATTATATGTGTCAGGTACAGAGAGGGGGTAGTCATTTAAAAATCATGTTAAACATGATTATTGCACACAGAGTGAGTCCATGCAATTTATTATGTGACTTGTTAAGCACATTTTTACTCCTGAACTTATTTAGGCTTGCTATAACAGAATGGTTGAATTCTTATTGCCTGAAGACATTTCAGCTTTTCATTTTTTATTAATTAACAAAATTATTCCACTTTGACATTATGGGGTATTGTGTGTAGATCAGTGACACAAAATCTCAATTGAATCCATTTTAAATTTGGGCTGTAACACAATAAAATGTGGAAAAAGGTGTGTGAATAGTTTCTGAAAATTTGAAAATTATGTTTAATATAGCTATAATGTGATCCATTTTAGTCCAATGAATATTGTAATGCAACATATTGTGGTTGAGCAACATTGCAATATTGACGCATGGTTCATTTTCATAAATTTCAAACCTATAGCATTAGTTATTCAAATCAACACAAACAAAAGTATGGCTGATAGTTCCTTTGTTGAAACTAACAAGCATTACAAACCATGCAATACTCTGCCATCAGCATAATGCAACAGGAACCAGGATTTGTTGAACCAGGCAATGTTTTTCTACTCCTCAATTTTCCAGTGTTGGTGATCACATGCCCACTGGAGGCACTTCTTCTTGTTTTTAGCTGGTAGGATCCCGGTGTGTTCGTCTGTTGCAATAGCTCATCCGACAAGGACCGATGAGTTGGGCATTTCGAGATGCGGTTCTGCACAAAACTGTTGTACTGCACCATTATTTGCCTGTTTGTGGCCCACCTGTTAGCTTGACGATTCTTGCCATTCTCCTTTGGCTGCTTTCATCACGGGGGGTATGTATGGGAATTGTGACTTGTTACAAATTTAGCAGTTCATAAAATTTGCCTGAGCAGACAGTGTTGAAATATATTTTTGAAATGTGGAAGGATTTATAGTGCCAAGAAATGTTATAGTCATCATAAGAATGTTATACTGTCATATTAAAAAAAATCTGCTAATCTTTCGGTTGGGATCGATCAACTTCGGCCCACCACCTAGTGCGGATATAGCCTGAATGGGCAGCAGATAGCCTAGCAGTTAGAGCGCTGGGCTAGTAAGCGAAAGGTTGCTAGTTCGAGTTCCTGAGCAGATAAGGTGAACAATCTGTCGTTTAGCAAGGCACTTAACCCTAATGTAAAATCGTTTTCACCGCCATTTCTCGCATAATTCCTTTTCTTGAACAATATAACTTCTAAATGCCACATGAGTTTTGCTCAACATTTTTACTACATTGTTTATAAACAATGTAATGCTAAACAAACACTGTAGTGCCTAAAAACATGAGGCCCAACCCCATTCCTCAGCTGCTAACTAAAACTGTGGTGGGGTGGCTGCTTTGTTGTTGTTTGAACTGCAGATTGACCCTTTAATAATGATTTATCTCACTTAGCAGGTAAGCACACTGCTGTGAGGACCAGAATGATATCTCTGGAGGAGGTGATTCCCATTAGGAAGTACAAATGGACCACCTTGGACATCCTCTCTTTCCTTCAAGCACTGGGACATTTAACATTAGATGAGCGTCTAGGTGTGTCTCTGGGTGTATAGGAATTCCTTGACTACTGGAGACTGGACCCTGTTTGCAGCCCTGGAGGTTCAATGAGCTGGTGGGTTAGAGAAGGAGGTGGATCCAGAGACAGTTTACCACCTAACAAGACACCGGCAGCCATAATGGGGGTTGTTCCTCTGTTTCCTCTAGCCTGACAGGATCCTCAACTTTCATCTCTTATCTGGGAGTACACTATATATGCAAAAGTATGTAGACACCCCTTCTAATGAGTGGATTCGGCTATTTCAGCCACACCTGTTGCTGACAGGTGTATAAAATCGAGGACACAGCCATGCAATCTCCACAGACAAAAATTGGCAGTAGAACTGTTCAGTGACTTTCAACGTGGCACCGTCATAGGATGCCAACTTTCCAACAAGTAAGTTGGTAAAATTTCTGCCCAGCTAGAGCTGTCCCGGTCAACTGTAAGTGCTGTGAAGTGGAAACGTCTAGGAGCAACAATGGCTCAGCCGAGAAATGGTAGGCCACACAAGCTCACAGAACGGGACCGCCGAGTGTTGAAGCGCGTAGCGTGTAACAATCGTCTGTTCTCGGTTGCAGCATTCACTACTGAGTTCCAAACTGCCTCTGGAAGCAACGTCAGCACAATAACTGTTCGTCGGGAGCTTCATGAAATGGGTTTCCAAGGCCGAGCAGCCGCACACAAGCCTAAGATTGCCAAGCATCGGCTGGAGTGGTGTAAAGCTTGCCACCATTAGACTCTGGAGCAGTGGAAATGCGTTCTCTGGAGTGATGAATCACACTTCACCATCTGGCAGTCCGACGGACAAATCTGGGTTTGGCGGATGCCAGGAGAACGCTACCTGCTCGAATGCATAGTGCCAACTGTAAAGTTTGGTGGAAGAGGAATAATGGTCTTGGGCTGTTTTTCATGGTTCGGGCTAGGCCCTTTTAATTCCAGTGAAGGGAAATCAACACTACAGCATACAATGACATTCTAGACGATTCTGTGCTTCCAACTTTGTGGCAACAGTTTGAGGAAGGCCCGTTCCTGTTTCAGCATGACAATACCCCCGAGCACAAAGCGAGGTCCATACAGAAATAGTTTGTCGAGATTGGTGTGGAAGAACTTAGACTGGCCTGCACAGAGCCCTGACCTCAACCCCATCGACCACCTTTAGGATGAATTGGAATGCCGACTGCAAGCCAGGCCAATCGCACGACCTCACTAAAGCTCTTGTGGCTGAATTGAAGCAAGTCCCCGCAGCAATGTTCCAACATCTAGTGGACAGCCTTCCCAGAAGAGTGGAGGCTGTTGTAACAGTAAAGGGGAGACCAACTCTATATTAATGCCCATGATTTTGGAATGAGATGTTCAACTTACAGGTGTCCACATACTTTTGGTCACATAGTGTATGATTTTCAGATTGAATCAGGCATGACTCAAGTTTAAACACCATCCCAGTCAAAAATGAGTCCTTAGAAAATGCTACTGAGGGTGTCAATAATAAAAAATCCCCATTAAGGTTTCACCCATAGCATAGGCCTACTGTGAGTCCACAACACTGTTGATAAAAAATAATGGATTAACCAGTGTGTGTTTTTGTGTTAACAACATGAGTCTTTCTCTTTTGTTCATAAATTAACCTTTTAATTCTATTGTATTTTAACATTAAAATTGATTACAAAGTGTAATTGAATGTGCTTTTTGTTCGGCTTACAAACTCTATATTAATCTGACCATCTTTGGCATCAGGCCACACACGACTAAGCGTGGCCTACCTACCTTATTCCTAACTATGTTTCTGTTGAGAAACGCCAGAGAAAAAAAGCATTTACTGGGTCAGCACAGTTCCATTTCCATCCCTACTCAGCCCCTAGGAACATAAAGAGATTTCTGAGATCTCTTTTATGTTCCTAGCCCAGCCCCTGCCTCCTACCTGCTTTTAGGCCTTTAGGCCCTAGCCGCCCTACAACTTTGATGTGTGGATCTGAAATAGTAGGACAGATGTTCATTCAATGTCCACGTTGGTTCAGTGTAATGTCATTGAAATGACATGGAAACAACGTTGATTCAACCAGTGGGTTCTTGATATCTGGACGCATGACTTGGGGAAATGGCTCGATCCCGAATAAGGACATTGACATTGCTGATTACAACATCTCAGGTGTGACTGAAAGGGGGGGAGTTGTGGCTACATATGTGAAATCAACTCTTGTGGCATCATGTTTAACTATCACTATCCCCCAGAATGTGAGGTTTTGGTTATAGATGTGGCCATAAGTCAAAATACATTAACTGTTGCACTGCCGGATGCTGCTTGTACTATTTGTAAGTATGCAAAACCATTTCTGTCATCTGAATTAGTCATTTTAGGGGATTTTAACTTAGAGTGGCTTACCCCGGCATCAGACCATTTTAATAATATTTGTCTTGACTTTAACCATGCTCAACTAAGCCTGTTGCCACTCCTATTTGCCACATCTTCAATTTAAGCCTACTAGAGAGCGTGTGCCCTCAGGCCTGGAGGGAAGCTAAAGTCATTCCGCTACCCAAGAATAAATAGTAAAGACCCCTTTACTGGCTCAAATAGCCGACCAATCAGCCTGTTACCAACCCTTAGTGAACTTCTGGGGGGAAAATGGTGTTTGACCAGATACAATGCTATTTTACATTAAACAAATTGACAACAGAATTTCAGCATGCTCATAGGGAAGGACACTCAACAAGCACAGCACTTACACAAATGACTGATGATTGGCTGAGAGAAATTTATGATAAAATGATTGTGGGGTGCATGCCACTGACTTTGAGTAAAGCCAGAGTGTCTATGTATGCGGATGACTCAACACTATACACGTCAGCTACTACAGTGACTGAAATGACTGCAACACTCAACAAAGAGCTGCAGTTAGTTTCAGAGTGGGTGGCAAGGAATAAGTTAGCCCTAAATATTTCTAAAACTAAAAGAATTGTATTTGGAACAAAACACTCACTAAACCCTAAACCTCAACTAAATCTTAAATAATAATAAATAAATAATGTGGAAATTGAGATGACTAAACTGCTTGGAGTAACCCTAGATTGTAAACTGTCATGGTCAAAACATATTGATGCAGTAGTAGCTAAGATGAGGAGAAGTCTGTCTATAATAAAGTGATGCTCTGCCTTCTTAACAACACTATCAACAAGGCAGGTCCTACAGGCCCTAGTTTTGTCACACCTTGACTACTGTTCAGTTGTGTGGTCAGGTGCCACAAAAAAGTACTTAGGAAAATTGCAATTGGCTCAGAACCGGGCAGCAAGACTGGCCCTTGGATGTACACAGAGAGATAATATTAATAATATGCATGTCAGTCTCTCCTGGCTGAAAGTGGAGAGATTGACTTCATCACTACTTTTATTTATGAGAGGTACTGACATATTGAATGCACCGAGCTGTCTGTCTCAACTACTGGCACACAGCTCGGACACCCATGCATACCCCACAAGACATGCCACAAGAGGTCTCTCAACAGTCCCCAAGTCCAGAACAGACTATTGGAGGCACACAGTACTACAGAGAGCCATGACTACATGGAACTCTATTCCACATCAAGTAACTGACACAAGCAGTAAACTTGGATAAAAAAAAACAAATAAAAAAACATCTTATGGAACAGCGGGGACTGTGAAGCAACACAAACATTGGCACAGACACATGCATACACACACATACGCACTATACATACACATGGATTTAGTACTGTAGATATGTGGTAGTGGTGGTGTAGGGGCCTGAGGGCACACAGTGTGTTGTGAAATCTGTGAATGTATTGTAATGTTTTAAAATTGGATAAGCTGCCTTAATTTTTCTGGACCCCAGGAAGAGTAACGGGGATCCATAATAAATACAAATACAAAACTGATTGCAAAACCCACACTGATTAATGTTAAAAATCCAGCAAACTCCTCACTGACTGACATAATTCTGACAAATAGCCCCCACAAGTACTTGTCCAGTGGTGTCTTTGCTAATGATCTAAGTAATCACTGTCCTATTGAATGTATTAGAGATACCAAACAGATTAGCATTGATCCTTGTATAACTTTTTTGTTTTTTTCCCTTACAAGCTTTTCTTCATGATATGTATTACTTTGACCCTTCCTCCATCAGCTGAATGCCTGACTCTGAATCAGCTCTAGATTTGGTCTAATCTATTTCTCTCTCTCAGACAAACACCTCCCTTTAAACAAATCCTTTGTTCTCTCGTGAACTTTGAGATCCTGTTATGATGAGAAATCAGGCCTGTGTCAAGGCTGGAAAAACGGACCCTGTAGCTGATTAGCAGTTTTTAATGCAATTGAGAAATAGATGCACTTCAATCAAGAAAGCTACATCAAGCTACTTTCTCAGTTCTATCTCAGGCTCTGCTGGTGATAAGTCTAAAGTTTTGAAAAAAGTTAATGCACTGAAGCGTGGAAATTCCTCTCCTTCCCTGCCTAAGCAAGTTGTGTCATACTCTGGCATCATTACTGAGAAAAATTAGGTAAGTGTTGCTTTTAATCAGCATTTTATCTCAACGGGCTTTTTGAAAGAAATGGTAGTTTAATTTACCCTGGTCAGCCGGTCGACTGACTGCCCCTCTCCCAGCCTCTAGTTAGCTCGATTGGAGTTCTGTCAACTTCTATTGAAACTTTATTTTCATTTCAACAACTTTATATTTGTGATGTTCTAGACGCCTTGCGCAAGATTGATGTAAAAAAAAATCCACTGGGGCTGAGTTGCTTGATCCTTTCTTACTGTAGCTTTCTGCTCCTCTGATCGCAGAATCTTTCACACATATGTTTAACCTTACAATTGATTCTGGTACCATCCTCAGGGTCTGGAAAGTAGCCTATATACTCACTCTTCACAAAGGTGGTGAGCCGTGAGACCTAAATAAATAAAAAAATCTAGAATCCTAAAATACTCAACTTAGATCCTTTTTAACTAGGAAACGTATTCTAAATGTACACTAGTCAGGTTTCAGACCAGGTCATAGCATCATCTCTGCTACTTCTTTGGTTTTCATTGATTTTCCCAATCCTTTTTTCTTAATTTAAGATTTTATTTATGATTTTTTTTTTTACAATACAAAACATACACATACAAATGACAACATACAGACACAAACAAACATCCACAACATCACCCCAGTCCAGACTCACCTGCTCACACCCCCATCTCCAGCACCCATATTACTCTCCGTCACATGGCCTCAAACTGCACCATTTTGTTTCTCAGTCACCCATGCACTTTCAACATTTAGACAATAAAGCATTTGACCTTTCCATTGTGTTAACGATGGAGGATTGGTTGATTTCCAGTTTTTAAGTATACATTTTTTCAAAATGATTGATGAGAAAAGTATTGTCCAACCCATCGATATCTCAGTATACCCTCATATTCCATGTCTTGAAATTATGTTCTTAATTGATTGGATAAGAAGAAACACTGTCTGGACATTTTTATTGACCTGTCTAAAGCCTTCGATACTGTGGATCACTCAGTAATTATTCAGAGGCTTTGACTAATTGGTCTGGACCAGGCTATGTGTAGCTGGTTTGAAAATGATTTAAAAGACACAACACAGTGTGTACAATTCAACATCAATTCCACGTTGGTTCAATGTCATTTCATTGAAAGGACTTGGAAACAACAATGATTCAACCAGTGTTTTCACTGAGTTAGGTAAATCTGCTTTTAGTTGTTTTGCGCCTCATGGAATAATCTCCAAAACTCCTTAAAGGGGCAATCTGGAGTTGCTACATCCATTTTTGGACTTATAAATTAATTATATATAGGCCTACCCATTGATCCTTTAAGAATATAACTTATAAATGCCCCAATGAGCTAAGTTCAACTGTAGTACCCTATCAAAACCCAAAATATAAAGTATTTTTTTCTCCAATGCTTGTCAACAAAGTAAATGTAAACAAACAATATATTGCCTCAAAACATGGTTTAAACTATAATTTTGATATCATGGATGGTCAGTCCTTGCATCCATAGCTCTGTCTATGAATTTGAGAGTGGTTGCATTTCTCCAGCCACATTCCTCAGCGTTTTACAGAAACAGGGGCGGGGATGGACTTTCTTATTGTTTCTAATGCTAATTGCTGCTTTAATGCTGGTGGAGTTGGTGCCTGTAGGGCACTGCAGGTGGATGTTGAAGGGCCTTTTTTACTGAAGATTTGTTTGTTTCCTATGATTGTGTTTTGGTTTTCGTGTTTTGTGCAATTGATGTGTATATTATACACCGAACAAAAATACAAATATACAAATAATACGCAACATGCAACAATTTCTACGATTTTACTGAGTTACAATTCATATAAGCAAATCAGTCAGTAGAAATAAATTCATTAGGCCCTAATCTATTTATTTCACATGACTAGGCAGGGGCGCAGCTATGGGTGAGTCTGAGAGGGCATTGGCCTGGGGAGCCAGGCCCAGCCAATCAGAATGAGTTTTTCACCGCAAAAGGGTGTTATTACAGACATAAATACTCCTCAGCCCCATTACACGTGGTCTGCGGTTGTGAGGCCACTTGGAAGTACTGCCAAAATCTCTAAAATGATGTTGGAGGCAGAGCATGTGAGCGGAGTTGCATGGTAGGAAATCCAGCTCTTCGCTCATGGAGTGCTCCATGTCCTTTCCAACAGCTCCGCTAAAACCGCTTGGGCTCACAGGAAAAAAAACTGCTGATCCAAATTTGCTCCATTCATTAAAATCCCAATTTAAACCAACACTCATCTATTTTAGTGACTACCTGGACCTACCATTTGGTTTTGAAGTATTGAAACCAAACCATATGGATTTCAATGAAAAGTATTTGAATAAAGATACATTTTATTTTATTTGAAATTGTGCATATAGGCTGTGACTTACTTAGAATTAAATACAAATTAAATAAAAAATGTCTTATTAGTGCCTTTGAATTAATTTTTAGAAACAGTAGTTTGGCCAGTCTGTGGCTTCAGGCTCATGCGATGGTGCCTGGAGAGCAGGCCAGCAGCGGAGAATATCCTCTTCTCACTTGCAGAGCCACTGGGGATGCGTAACACCCTTTTGGCCTGTCTTGCCAGGCTGGGCAGAGATGCAGTTGTTTTTTACTTTTCTATAGGTAGGCCTAAAGGTTTTTAGGCAAAATAACCCAAATTTAAAACGGAAAGCTCCTTGAACATACATGGGAATATGACAGGCTTATTGGGCCAAAATCAATTATTGCATATTGTATAGATAATAGAACAAAAATGAACAAAATGTTTAAGAGATCTGATTTTTAGTTTATAAATAGTTTGCTACAACGACACACTTAGTTATTTACCCACCTCAGTCCTTTCTTTTAGGATGTGCACATAGTAAGTACACCGTCATGCTTTTGGGATATGTCTTTTCAGATTCCACAATGATTCTTTAGTTGTGGACACTACATCACCACACTGCCTCTCTTGCTCTTGGTCCTCATCTTTGTAAGTCACCTTGATTTTGCACCTGTGTGTTTTATCAGTTTCTTTATGAAAATATTTGGTGAACTCCATGACAGTAGCTAAAGCAAGGGGCTATAGCAGCACACAAGATGACTACAAATGCATGCTGGGCCAGGCATGCCCTGAGCTAGTGAAGTGAGCACTACTGGAGCTAATAATTGGAGCGGGTGAGAAGGCCAACGCTCCAGCCTTTGGGAATCTTACTCTGTGCTCCAGTCAAATTGGGCACACTCCACTCCAGCTCTGCTCACATATTATAGTTGGAGGTGACTTATGGTAGAGAAATGAAAATGAAATGCTCTGGCAACAGCTCTGGTGGACATTCCTGCAGTCAGCATGGCAATTGCACACTCCCTCAAAACTTGAGACATTTGTGGCATTTGGTTGTGTGACAAAACTACACATTTTAGAGTGGCCTTTTATTGTCCCCATCACAAGGTGCACCTGTGTAATGATCATGCTGTTTAATTAGCTTCTTGATATGCCACACCTGTCAGGTGGATGGATTATCTTGGCAAAGGAGAAATTCTCACTAACAGGGACAAGCTTTTTGTGCATATGGAACATTTCTGTGATCTTATATTTCAGCTCATGAAACATGGGTTCAACACTTTACATGTTGCGTTTATATTTTTGCTCAGTATAGATAGCCTATGTATAGTATGGGCTCCTGAGTGGCGTAGCAGTCTAAGGCACTGCATCTCAGTGCTAGAGGTGTCACTACAGAACCTGGTTCGATTCCAGGCTGTATCACAACTGGCTGTGATTGGCGAGTCCAATAGGACGGTGCACAATTGGCCCAGCAATGTCTGGGTTAGGGTTTGGACGGGGTAGGCCGTCATTGTAAAATAATAATTTGTTCTTAACTGCATTGTTAAATAAAGGTTAAAAATAATAAATAGTGTAATTGTTGTTTATTGATGTGTTCATGCAGGTCTCATCTGCGAAAGAGACCGTGGTCTCAGCATGACTCCCTGCTGAAATAAAGGCTTCATAAAAATACATATTATAACGTCTATTCACGAAGCTGTCTGATGCCTGCTCCCCGACAAGTGCTCCGTCTAAACGAAAATACGCCTTGGGTGCGATACAATGTTCGAAACATTTGGAACTGACTTTCATATCAGCAAGAAATGCAGGGGTGTATTCATTACGGAAACGATTTACCGTTTAATAACCAAACGGGACGAAACGGGGAGGGACCTACTATAGAAATATGAATATTCGTATTTATAGTATTCTTATTTCTATGGGACCTACCTTATATTTGTCTAATAGAAACTCTCGTTTGCGTTTTCCGTTTGGAGTAAACGGTTTCTGTTCAAAACGTTTTGCAACAGACGAAACGTTTTGCAACAGAATCGGCATAATGACTACACCCCAGAACAGTGGTACGTCATTCATGTGCGACGGTGAAACGCCCCTACACTACCTAGAAGATGGACGTCGAGCCGCTCTAGGCATTGCGACGAGGATAACTATCTTTTATATAACAGTGCAAGTTTACTTCAGACACGCTTTTAATATAACGTTATAGTAATAACAAACTTATGTTGCTGAATTTTCCAGAACATTTTTATTCATCACTGTCAGTATATTTTGCTTTCTAGCTAGCATTACGGATACAATTGACGTTAGTTTGCCTGCTAACGTGGCTAGCCAGCTAACGTTAGTTAATTTTTTCCGCCTTAACTAACGTCAGTGAGCTAGCTAGCTAACTTGTCAATAACTAAGTTGACGCATTGTTATCACTATTATAGTAACAAGTAAGTAGGATTGCTAAAGGCTCGCTACTTCTCTTTCACGTTTGACTAACTAATAGCTAGTTCAAAGAATTTGTTAGCTACTGAAGTTGCGTTATTCTCAGGCGGCGCTAGCTGGTCACCGTAGTAACTACCTAGCTATGGCATCCAGGCGAGGAAATTGTAATAGCGGCGTGGATTCTCCGTTGAGTGTCAATAGCACAACCGGTGGTCCTAATCGTAAACAAAGTATAATCAACGCCCCAAACAGATCTGGGACTACTCCTTGTTATGATCGTAAAGTAGGGAAGGCTGAGTATGGGCACCAAGCATGCCAGGGCAACATGACTGTATCCTCACTGAAGACACGTCTAGCCCCGACCATTCAAACCACGTTAACCGCTGCTGTGGATACCCTCTTGGGCGAGGTAGTACTTGTACTCAACGAGACCCAACAAGAGCTGGTTAACAAGGAGCAGGAGAACGAAAGACTCAAAGTGGAATTGAGGACGTTACAGGAATGTCTTAGCAGCGCCCAAAAGTTAATCGACCAGTTGCAAATTCCCTTCCCTGGTGCACAGACCATGGGTCAGTCGGTTTTCGCCCCGTCTCTCACATCTATTGGCTCTATGAACACAGCTATGGACAGGGACCGCCAGAGCAATCGTAATGTGAACGGTGCGGACGGCCGGTGTGTTTCCGGGGTTGACCTAGAGATGGGTGGCTCTCTCAGTGAGTCTCTGCATGCTTATGACTCCAGGGATGACTATAAAATGTGTCAGCTCTCAATCCAATCAGACGGCTCTGTGACCAACCATTCTATGGACTCCTATGCTGCCAACACACCTAACATCTGCTCTGACCCCAGCCGGCCAGGTAAATTATTCCTATTTGTCATAAGGCATTCAAATGTTTATATGTTAATATAAAGAGGGAGAATATCATTACCAATTTGTTGTAGCTCATTTGGAATGAATGGAAACATGCAGTGTCTATGTGCTTCTGACATCCCTTTCTGTTATTTTGTACTAAACAGATGAGAGGCGGCAGCAGCAGGGGACCCAAGCAGTAGGACCAAGGTTTGAGATCAAAGAAGAGCAAGGGCCTGGTCCAAGTTCAGGTCCAGGGCAGACCTGCAGTAGAGGGGCAGGGCTGAGGAGCGCCGGGGGTGCTGGTGGTGGTGACCAGACTGCCCCGAATGTGGATGATCTGGGATACATCCATGTGGTGGAGCAGGAGGGGTCATCACGCTCCAGCAGCTACTCTCTCCGCCAACCAAAACCCATGCGGCCACGTGCTGCTACCTTTGGTCCGGCTCAGGGGGGACTGGCAGGACAGAAAGCGGTGTTGAGGTCCCCTGGAGCAGTAGGAAGTGACAGCATGTCCCCAGGTAGGGCAGGAGGGACAGCAGGACCATCCACCTCTCCAGGAGACCCAGACGCAGATCGCCCCCACCACTGTCTAGAGTGTGGGAAGACCTTCCGCCTCATCTCCAGCCTGAAGAAGCACATCCGCATCCACACGGGAGAGAAGCCCTACCCATGTGGGGTGTGTGGCCGCCGCTTCCGGGAGTCCGGGGCCCTGAAAACCCACCTTCGGATTCATACCGGCGAGAAGCCCTACTCCTGCTCTGATTGCCCTAAAATCTTCCGCCACCTAGACGGCCTGCGCAAGCACCAGCGCACCCACACTGGTGACAAGCCCTACGTGTGTGCCATCTGTGGCAAGCGTCTGAGCCGACTGCAACACCTGAAGCACCACCAGCGCATCCACACCGGAGAGAAACCCTGCAGCTGCCCTTTCTGCAACCGCACCTTCAAGGAGCCAGCGGCGTTGCGCAAGCATGTCCGCACTCACCGTGAAGAGTCTGGCCACATGGAGGCAGGCGTGGGAGACGACCCGGACCCAGAAGCCCTGGACAACATCAACAGCCTCCACCCTGCTGCCCCCTCCCCTCAGATGAGGTTTGATGAGTGGGGAGCCGAAGGGGATGATGTGGACTGTGTGTAGGATGGGCTCATCCTTCTGTCTACTGCCTACAGCATTAGAACATGACATTGAAAGAGTCTTCCTATTCCATTACTGTACTGTGTGAGAAAGCCTCCATTCCTTTCCTGAGAAACAGGCTGTCTATCTACATCCTTAGTGTTGTCCAGTGACCAGGGTAGCCTATTATTTTCAGAGACACTTCATTTGCCTGTCTGACCCTCTGACACATCTATCCTTTTAGTGCTTTATAATCTTAGAAATGTGAAAGTATTTTATACAATATGAAATGTACCTATGTATCATGTCCCCCTTTCTCTCGTTGCTAATGACCTTCCTATACAACTCCCAACAACCTACCTAAACTGTGTTCGAATACTCATGCTAAACATACTATTTGTGACATAAATTGAGTATGTATTATGCTTATTGTTCATAGTATGGATATAATTAGTATACCTAAAGTTCCCGAATGTCGTACTACATTTGCCAAAATATGAGGTATACAAGCTGTGGACACTATTTCCATGCTTATAGGGCCCACAATGCAATTTTTTAGAAAATGGGTGTGGCTTCACAACATTTTCACCTTTATTTAACTATGCAATTCAGTTAAGAACAAATTCTTATTTTCAATGACGGCCTAGGAACCGTGTGTTAATTGCTTTCTTCAGGTGCTTCGATCTTTCAACCTTTTGGTTACTAGTCCAACGCTCTAACCACTAGGCTACCTGCCGCCCCAGATTTGAAGAAAATGGCGGAAAATATGCAGCCAAGTCCAACGAGAGCGGATACAAATTCATTGCTTTAACTAATTATGAAAAATGTTAAGAAAATGTTGACCAATGTAATATGGTAATGACTTTTCAAATAAGTTACGTTTCATGTTATATTGGCTGACAATTTGTTAGCTACGCTAGCCTTACAAACCGCATAGCATTACAGCAGTTGCTTGAATGTTCCACTATGTTAGCTACCTAACTAAAGTTAGTTGGTAATAATACATAGAACTTGCCAGTATATTAACTGTATGTTATCTAACTAACTACCCAACGTTTATTGACTTGATTATTCATGTCATTCATAGCATAGCTAAGTGGTAGTAATTGTGCGTTCTCAATGGACATTGTTAAGGAAGTCTTAAGATGTCAAGTTAGCAATTTGTTATGCTAGCAAGCAGCAACGTCTGGTAGACAGGAGAAGCACTAGTACGCTCAACTGAATGGATACCGTTCGGTTACAGTATACTAAAATGAACTTGTAGTGTACAGTATGTTAGTATTGGTATTCGAACACAGCTTTAGTGTATAACAGCCATGTGGCTGCTGGAAATACAAATCCTTTAAGGGGCTCGTCGTATGTATTTTGAGACGGAATGGAGTTGTATGCAGGTGGCCTAGTGGTTAGAGCGTTGGGCCAGTAACCGAAAGGTTGCTGGATCGAATCCCCGAGCTGACAAAGTAAAAATCTGTCGTTCTGCCCGCTGTTCCCCGGTAAGCCGTCATTGTAAATAAGCATTTGTTCTTAACTGACTTGCCTAGTTAAATAAAGGTTAAATAAATAAAAAACATGTCCAAATGAACAGTTAACTACTATTAGTGCCACCGCCATGGTGACGTTAAACTGAGATTCATCATTGTGACGTTACCATAAACAACTGCAACTTCAGAGAGAGTGGAAGGCCTTACTAGCACCTACCCCACACATACTGATAAACAACTGCATATATGTACCAGTTGGGAAATCCCTCCTCTTTCATGCAACGTGATAGCTGTGTCCTACTCTCTTTGTCAGAAGTTGCTGATTATAGTCATGTCATATTGCTGAATGTTCCTTTAACTATTAATGCCACTATGTAATGTAAATATGTAATCACTTGCAATTGTTCCCAATTCTTTCTGGTATTGATTGGCCCATTCAGATAGAAAAGGGGAACCATCTTTATCTGAAGGGGTGTCTGTCTGATCAGAGCACACTTCTAGTTTCTGCCTTTTAAAGCTGTCAATCTCTTTCCCAGTGTATGATCCTTGTGAACCAGACTTGGTCCATCTGCAATTATGGAAAATGTACATTACCGTTGATAATATTGAAAATATTCTTTAAAATGCTGGAGTTACATCCAGCATGCATAGTGGGTTCTCTGGACCCAAGGTAACAGGGTCATGTACCGCATTCAGTGGTTATTTTTGCACGTCAATATTGAACAAATTGTTATATTTTTCTTCCTGCTAAGAATTTGGTATGAAATGTTAAAGAACATGATTTTGTTATTACTTGTCCTCCTGTGTTGAAAATGTATTTTGACCCATCTGATGCATAAAGTTACTTTGTCTTAATGTTACCTATTAAAGGGCCTTTGTTGATATTGTCACCTTTTTAGTTATTGTATGTAATCAATAAGATAATATTTATTGATCTTGCTGTGAGGGCTTGAGCTTGCAATATACTCTGTTTTCCACAATGTTTATGAGGATTAGTGGTGGAACAATTTCAAGTCAACAGTGGAGCTCGGGCACATTAAATGTAAGATGTTCCTGGTTAACAGAGGCAGACTTGAACACAGCGTCCTGTGGTCTCTCTGGTGTGGTCAGACTGGTGTTGTGGTGGCGGGCGGCCCTGTATTTCTGATCCACTCTCGTTTTCCACACATGCAACTAAAGTGGTGACCCTGCTCCCCTCCCTGACGGATATGACCGGGCTGACACACCCTCACCCACAGACTACTTACAATGACACACACACACATCCCCCCCCCCCCGTCTCCCCTATGGATTGATTATATTGACGGTCTCATGCACACAAAAAACAGCCACACACTCCCTGCTTTTTCCAAAGGGCCCTCGTCATAAACGTTGATGACATGCTAGTAGACTGGGTCACAGGATATGACTGGAGAAGCACCATATTTAACATAATCAGGCCCATGGAAAACCAGTAGCATATAAAGGTTAGATAAATAGAAAATCACAGCCAAACACTTCCATGCCTCCTCAGACTTAGGCTCAGCAGTCCCTCCTTGTTTACCCAGTCCCACTGAAATGCCAGTGCTGACCTCAGTGATGTCTGTAAGCCCACAGCCTCCACCTTGCCACAGCCCTGTGGTCTTACAGTCTGTCCCACTGGTACCACTGACCCAGTCTGGTGGTGTTCTGGCATTCACTGCTATCTTACGCGATGAATATGGGTTGTAATGACAGTCACAATTGCCTTACTACTTGGTCTGTAAGTAATAAATAACCAATGAGTTTACAAAGGGGGCAATTTATAATATCTGGAATTCCTTTGTCCTCCATGGGGCTAAAGACATTAGGCAATGACATACCCCCCCACCCCTTCTTTCTATAGCTGTGACTCCCTCAGTCTTGTCATGGGTGGCAGTCAGAAATCAGACCTTTGATAGTCTTCTGTCCGCTCTACGTGCAGGTGGCAGTATCCTGATTGTGTTATTGTATTCCTGACTCTCCATTTCTCATCAGTCTAGTCTGTAAGTACCTCTCCTGTTCTAATGTAAAAAGCAGGACTGGGCTCTGAGTTGGGTATTAGTTTAGTTGGGGAGGGAGGCAGTGGACAACAGCTGTCTTTGTCTAGTTTGTGTGTTTGCGGTGTGAGTGAATGTGCTTGAGTAGGTGTGCTACAGCTCGACTGGCTTCTATTTTTGTACGCTTCTGTGAGTGGTTGTTTTATTCGATTGTGAGTTTGCATGTGAGTGTGTTTTGTGCAAGTGTCTGTCTTGGCAGTGGATGTCACTGTGAGGGAGAGAAGCACAGGCAGAGAAATGTAAGTGCAGCCTGTGAACTCTCCAGGCCCATGCAGTCATTTCCTTAGCGACTGAAAGTAAATATTCATACTTTTTGTAGAGGAAGTGACTCAACCCTCTCTGCAACTCTCACTTTCTCTTTCTGGCCCATCACATGAACTCACCGGATGACATTCCTGACCCCAACTGTACAGATTTGACTGATTGTGAAGGTCAGCTAATGGTGTGGGTGTGGTCTGTAAGTGAAGGGGAGAATGTGGTAATGCTCTGTTATGTCATACTGTCTTTATATTTCACTACTGAATACAGTAACAAGCGATATACTTTGATTGGATAGCTGGATTTGGTGCTGTTACTTTCTCACCCAGTCGTTGTGTGGTGTCACATCTATACCAATATTGGTCATTTATTTAATAGTCTAGATTTGAGATAGGCTTAAATTAGGAGAGCTAAGGATTGTTTTTTTGTAAATTGAGTTTTGTCAACAGGCACCTCTTTTCCTCCCACAACTGTAACTGTAAGCCATATGATGCTCTACATTCCTCTGACTGGAGAGCTGTTTCGCACAGTTGGCATTCACACTTGATTTGGAGGTGTTTTCCAGAGCGTGTCGCACAGCTGTGCCATTATCGTTCCTTGGTTAGGGGGTGTTAGGAGAAATAACCAACAACGAAACCACTTTCAGCTTAGCTCCTGCGCTGCCTGGCCTGCTGCCAGCTCTTTCTGGAGAGGATTGGCTTGGCTCCCTCTCCCTCTCTCCTCCCTTCTTTCCCAAACCCAGATACGCACACAGTAACCATCCAAGCAACAGCAGGGAGAAAGGAGAGCGAGAAAGCGGGTAGGGAAATGAGAAAGTTCTCTCGGTAACTTTTGGGTCCTGTATTTTAGTTAAAATAAAAATGCCATACATTTTACTGTTCGGAATTAATCATTTTTATATGCGGGGAGACTGAAATTGACTGTTTTAAAGGGCAGGAAGGAAGCAGTACACCACTGAAGTTTTCTCAGCACTTTTTTCGTTGTATGAGGCACCTTTATAATCAACATTTTGGAATACCTCCGGGAGTTAGTCGGCTGTTGTCAGGGTTCGCGTGAAAGGAATAAAGAGTCCCTTGGTGTTTTGTTCTGAACAGTCTTTAACAGCATTACGTTTTGCCACCGTGGATGCCCCCTTCTCTTTGCGCACGGCGGTGAAGGATGCCAGGATGCATTCTCTGATCATTTCCCATCTGCTCGTAATCTGGCTGGGTGTCCAGAGGCTGGCCTGGTGCGCAGAGCGCGCATCCACCCGGGAGCGCTTCAAAGTGGTCATCGCCCCTCTCATCTGCAAGAGGATTTGTTTAAAAGGCCAGTGCCAGGACACTTGTGAGCAGGGCAACAATACCACACTGATAGGCGAGAACGGACAGTCAGCGGATACTCTCACAGGGCCTGGATTCAGAGTGGGTGAGTGGTGATGCGATGATAAACAATAATGCTTTTATTTTCTTTACAGAAATAAAGATGATGTTGTTTACCCTGACCTAATTATGCTGCTTTTAAAATTCTAATCCATGAACAATATCAGTCCTTGTAGGGAAGAAAATACACATGGACCCATAGTCCTTAATCATCAGAATCCAAATTACCATTGCATTGCTCAATGGCTCATTGGCATATTTCAGATTTCCCCCCTTCTCTAATCTCTTGTCCACATTGTCTGGCTGGCATGAGTTTAGTCGTTCTGAACAGTGTCAGATAAAATGTGGTAAACCACGGCTCCTGGGCCTATACCGTTTACATTCCGGAGCCTACACCGGAGTTTACTTAGCCAACTAAACTCAACTCCACGATTTACGACTAGTGTGGGCGGACTGGAGTTCCAACATCACATAAAATGAAAGTTGAGTTTTATCTGCTAGAGTTTACTGTTCCCTCTCACACTGCCCAGTATAAAGCTGCGACCAGCAGCCGTTCAGTCAACACACTCTCACAATGCTAACAATTTTACCAGTATTGTGTTTTAAAAGCACCCTTGCCAGTTTACATTTGAATTATCTACTGTGATGGATCACAGGCTAGCAGCAGTTGTCAGACACAATAAATACACTGAGTGTACAAAAAATTAGGAACATCTGCTCTTTCTGTGACATAGACTGACCAGGTTAAAGCTATGAGCCCTTATTGATGTCAGCTGTTAAATACACTTCAATCAGTGTAGATGAAGGGGAGGAGACAGGTTAAATAATATGTTTTAAGCTTTGAGACAATAGGGCCCCACAGTGGAGGTTTCATAATACCCATAAAACCTAGCGGTCCAACAGGAGAATGGTTCCAATCGTTTTTCCATCATTCATTTTTCCCATAGGGGATTTTAAAAACAGTCAAAATAAGGGCTGTGTTTCGTGTAGGCTTACCCTGGCGTGACGTTTTGATAACCTTGTAAATCTCTCGGACAAGGTGACTTTTATCAATATATTTGGCTCTATTTACTCTCAGATTCGAACATGCTAATTAGCATCAAAGTAGACGTCATGCAAGACTACAAATCCCTGCAAGCTCCTGCACGTCAGCTCTACCTGGCACTTTTGCTAACAGGTACATTTAAAGAAAGCCATTTTATTAATTAATACATTTAGCTAACATTAGATAGTTCATTCAGAAATTCTTACCTTTACCTTGATTTGGCAGTCACGTCCATATCATCATGGCCTTTGTAGTTCTTTATCATAGCCACATTAGCAGCTAATTAGCATTTCATTTGCTGGGGGTAAATACAGGCGAATATATTGATAAGAGTCACCTTGTCCTAGAGAGATGTACACGGTTGTCAAAACGTCATGCCAGGGTAAGCCTACATGAAACACAGCCCTTATTTTAAATGTTTCTAAAATCCCCTATGGGAAAATGAATGATTGAACAACAATTGGAACCATTTCCCTGTTTGATCGTGCCTTTGAACGGGGTATGGTAGTAGGTGCCATGCGCACCGGTTTGAGTGTGTCAAGAACCGCAATGCTGCTGGGTTTTTCACGCTCGACAATTTCCTGTGTGTATCAAGAATGGTCCACCACCCAAAGGACATCCAGTCAACTTGACACAACTGTAGGAAGCATTGGAGTCAACATGGTGCCATCATCCCTGTGGAACGCTTCGACACCTTGTAGAGTCCATGCCCCGAATAATTGAGGCTGTTCTGAGGGGAACAGGGGTGCAACTCAATATTAGGAAGGTGTTCCTCTTTGTTTTGTACACTCAGTGTATTTAATGAGGCTGACAACTGCTGCTATCCTGTGATCCATCACAGTAGATCATTAAAATGTAAACTATCAAGTGTGCTTTTAAAACACAATACTGGTAAAAAAAAAAAAATAGATGTAAAAAAATATTGCCTCTGTTTTGAGAGAGCTCTGTAGTTATTTTGCTCTGTTTTTTCCTTAGTTGTGATGAGGGGATGTCCACTTCTATGTTGATCTGTGTGGAGCCCAGGGTTATTTTAGTGTGATTTGATTTCCCCTCAAACCCCTTATTAAGGCAGACTAAGATTTGCTTTAGAATGCGAACAGGAACCCAAAAATAAACTGCAGTAATAAACGA
Organism: Salvelinus namaycush; assembly: GCF_016432855.1. Taxonomy (NCBI): domain Eukaryota; kingdom Metazoa; phylum Chordata; class Actinopteri; order Salmoniformes; family Salmonidae; genus Salvelinus; species Salvelinus namaycush. Next base: position 42,403,496 of record NC_052318.1, on the reverse strand, counting down.
GGGAACTGATTCAGTCACTGTGAGAGCTACATTTATGGAAATGCATGCAGAGGCCGTCCTTAAAGTGTCGGCTGTGGGGCTCTGTGGTCAAGGGAGTTCGAGCAACATTCACATTCACTTAGGCCCACACATGTCCTATACATTTACACATATTTTCCCAATGTTTAGATTTTTCTTGAACACCTAATTACTGTAATGCCAATTTACTGTCGTAAGGTTGTCGTACAGATTTTGTTTTGGAACTTCTTGTGAAATGTGAAGTCCCTACGCTTTTTCTCCCACCAGCCCTTCATTACAGAACTACAGCATATTCATAAATGACCTAATGCGTTTTTGTCATAAGAAACTCTCTTCCTCTGCACTGTGAATGAACTTGCTCACCCTTTGATCACAAAACCATCAAAATGTCCCTCCTTACATACTCCAGCTGTAATTACAGTGCAACACAGGATTGTTCATTTTGTGTAATCTGAACATTTGGTCTGGAGAATCAAACTAGCGTAGAAACGGCCCTGTGTCTGGTATTGTACGTACTGTAAGCTGCATTTAACCAGGCTTTAGTGCAGTTGTTTGGGTTTGTCTGGCAGGGGCTACAGAGTGCAACTTGAGCCAGTGTCAGCTTTTGGCAAACCAGAAGTGTGTGTGGACAGTGTACTCTATGGACATGTGGAATTTTCTCTCTAGCATGTTAAAATGGCCGCGGTCAACGACAGCAATATTAACACTTTTCCATATATGAGTGGCGGTGACGTCAGCACCACAGCAAGGCTGAGGCCTAGACTGAGCAGACATGCCAGAACCTTGCCGTGAAGCAGTTCACTTCCAAATGCCGTCATTTTCTGCCTAATGATTCAAGCTTGCCTTTCTTAAACTCTTCACAAGAGCAATGTTGTTAAAGCTGTTGTAGGATATTTTGAGAAAATTAATGAATAAGGCTTGGTGAGTTTCAGGGAAATCTACTGGGCCTCAGCGGGTTTGCCAGGTTGGCCTCACAGCTATTACATAGCTATTGCTATATATTACAGTAGGTACATTTCCATCCTGGATTTTTTTGTTCAGTTGAAGATTTGGAATAGTATTGAACAGATTCTGACATGGTAACATAAACAGATATTTTGAAGCAGGATTACATTTTTTGTAATCTCTGCTAAATGAGAATTGACACAATCCAGTCAACCGCAACAGTGGTTTATTATATAAACAAGCGACCCTTTTCCATCCTCATTCTGTGCTCATTCTCTTAATACTTCTGTTACGCTACTGTCTGAAGTGTATGACTAAGATGTCATGTTCAGGAAGTCCAGTGGTTTGGTCACTTCTCCTCTCGTCACCAGGTGATCTGAGGTGAGACTGGACGTTCCTCCTTAAGGGGAGGATTTATGCTTAGAAATAGAATCACCAGGACGTCTTCATTCTGTTCTGTGGATTCTATGTATCTATCCCTGGTAAAGCAGGACTGGCTACCCTCCCAGCCCTCTGACAGACAGCGTGGGGAATCCTGCAGGGCTAGAGAGGGATTAGCTACTGCTACTGTTACTGCTACTTTTGCTGTTACTGCTAAACTTACTGTTCCAGGGATAAATCAGCTGAGAGACAGCTAGGTTACACAGACTCCCATCTGCACTGGATGATGGCCTCTGGATTTACAATCTGTAGTATGTGAAAATAAACTAGAATGGCAGAGTTGCCAAATAAACCTAGCTAAATAAATTTAAGCTTGTATTTCTCAGCATTATCTCTTGTCATACTCAAATTACATATGAAAGATAAATCCTATATTCATATCAGAGATGGCATGTGCTGTATGTTGAGATACTGTTATATGTTTAGTTTCCGGCAGGTTCTACAGATGAAAAGAGTCAGTCGGCAGTTGGTCTTTGGATCAGGCAGGCATTGTTCTGTGTTGGGCTCCCGAGTAGCGCAGTGGTCTAAGGCACTGCATCTCAATGCTTGAGGTGTCACTACAAACACCCGGGTTCAAATCCAGGCTGTATCACAACTGGCTGTGATTGGGAGTCCCATAGGGCGGCGCACAATTGGCCCAGTGCTGTCCGGGTTTGGCTGGTGTAGGCCGCCATTGTAAATAAGAATTTGTTGTTAATGTACTTGCCTAGTTAAATAACGGTTATTATAAAAATATTATAATTTTTAATTTTAAATGTCTCAACACAGTTGAGCTGGGTTGAGCTGGGGTTGAGCTGGGTTGTGCAGGTCAGACTGAAGCAGCACTCTGGATGTATGACTTAAGAGACTGGGAATGGGAATCTTGATAGACATTCCTCCCACCCCCACCGTCCCTGCAGTATTTACCCACGGTAGTTTTGAGCCTGTTCCCCCAGTTTGACTGCACACAGCTCTGTTTGGGTGAGGGACGGAGGACTCAGCCTTTCTTCTCCTCAAAGGTTGTTACCGCGCAGGCTTTCCACCCATCAACCTCAGCAGACCGGCAGCAGCTGCTCTCCAACTCTTCTGGACCTGCTTCTGCTTCTCAGTCACTCTCACTCTGTATCTGTCTGTATCCTAAACTAAACCTGCTGTCTCATTCAGCCCAATCACTCTGTATCTCTCTGTATCTGGGACTCAGGTTTCCTCCAACTTTGGTATGCAGGGAAGTGGTGGACCCTCTAACCTCAGCAACATTCCCATCCTTACTGTTGAGGCTGAGCTGACTTCTGTCTCTCTAGAATGTCCTATGTGTTCCCCCTGTGTTCAGTTCCTGATGGCCTTCTCCCTCCATCCTACTGCAGTACATCTGGCTCATGTCTATCTCTCCGTGACTCAGGACAGAGGTCATGTGAGAATGTGAAATGACCAATGCGATCATGCACAACATATGAGTTGAATGAGTCATTCAAACCCAATCATTATTGCAGTGATTTATTTGGGGTTTCCCTGGGTACGGGTCAGAGGTACGGGTCAGAGGAGAATGAAAGGTAAAAGAGAAGTCAGCAAAACAAGACGAACTGGAGCTACCCAGGGCTTGTTGTTCCTGTTTAGAGACACACTTTAGTTTCCCTCTAAGAGTCCTTCCCCACACTCACTCACTTCCTCCTCTGATGCCAAGTTATGGGTGCTGTAGTAAACATGGGCAACCCAGAAACCTGCACCACTCCACAGTGTGCCGCAGGCTTGGCTTTGCCCAGAGGTGAGTCTAAGCAGAGCTTTACTCACACACACTCTCTGTCAGTCTCTCCCAAGGCCACAGAGAGGGGGATTCACACTTTGTGTGTGTATGTGTGTGTGTTTGGTGCCATGTCATCAGCCTTCCCTCAAGGCTGTGTTGTAATGTTTCTGCGTGCATGGTTTAGGCTGCTCTCGTATGGAGGGCAAATATCTCAGGTTAGTTAAGGTCACAGGCAATGTAGATCGACAGTCCAGTTTATTTGGGGATCTTAACTGGGATTTTTAATGGAATCAGGTTCCTCCTCTGAGGGCTATTCCTGTCCTGTCACTGGCTCTATTCAAGTCAACACTTCGGTGCAGGTTGAGAAGAAGGAAAAACAGTGCGAGGCAAGTTGTTTTTGGCAGCTGAAGCTCCAAAAACAAAACACCAATTAGAGGTCATTTTTGAAAGTGATGAGGGAACACAGTGTGTGTGTCAGGAAGGAGGCCGTCTCACATTTGAGGCTAATATAGGAGGAGCTAGCCTGGCCTGCCATGTTTAACACGCTTTCCTCCCATTTGCTTAGGGTGGGGGAGAAAGGGAGCAGTTATTTAAAGCTGGCTAGTGGAATGTGAGCACTGTGAGACTGTGTAACTGCACCCCCCGACCAGATCTCTGGAGCCACACAGCCATTAGCCAAGGTAAATACAGAATAACAGTGCTGCTGCCAGGACAGGGGGAGAAGGCCCTGAGACGCCCTGAGCCACTACAGACCCATACCTCCCCTGAGGGGTGTGCCATCGCATCGTCACCGGGCCTGGGCAGATAGCTCACATCAGCTCTGCTGGGTGTACTGTCAGCGTTCCTCCCTCTACCTGGCCTGCTGATATACTACAGGACAGATTAGACCAGTGATTACATGACATCACTTACCCAAAGCTGGTGCCAACATTCTGTCTCCCTCTCTCTCTGTCCACAGACGTTAAATAGCTCTGGTGCAGGGGGGTGCCAGGTTACACTGGGTTCATGCCTACCTCTGGCCTTAGAAACAACCTTACATACCTCCATGACATGTCATAATATGCCCATTGAGCAGGGATTGGAGTGAATGGTTTGGGCAATTATACATAATCAGACAGACAGTGCAATATCGTAGTCTCACACCAGATTAATGCTAATGATATGTCACGTTAGAAGTGATCTGCGTAGATATTGTTTATTTTTACATCAAAATAAGCGTTCTAGATCATTTTGCTTTACAAAAAAAGGGGGTGGGGTTAATGAAGTGGACTAAAATGAAAGTTGATCAAACCCCAGCGTCTTATTCAGGCAAGATTTCTGCTAGATCATTTTGTGCCAGTCGACCGTTAAAGACAGCAATCATTTAGTGACTGCAAATGTTCTATGTGTGTTGAGCGTTGGAACATGCACTGTTTGGAGGGCTGCATCCCTCCTTGCCAAGCGATCTGGGGTGGATGTAGGGGGTTGAGGGGATGCAGGGGTACAATATGAGTATCTAGAGTCCGTTCAGTATGCAGAGGCCCTTACTCCCAGGCGGCCTGCTAGTCGGCAGGAGGAAGCAGAGGAGACTTTCTCAGGCCTGTGTTTTTAAAAAGCCAGTGATTATGTCATTTACTCTGGGCTATGGGCATGGCTACAGAAGTCTGGCCCAGTCCATAGTCCACTCTGTGTATGTGGTATGCGGTCTCACAGCGCCAGTTTAAAGCAGGCATATTTGGGGATGTGGTTTCTTGCTTTTTCTACTGACCGTGAAGGCAAGAGCGTCATAAGACCCATTATTGTAATCATGCCCTTTTAATAGTGGTGGTAGTGGTAGTGGTGGTAGTGGTAGTGGTGGTGATTGTTATTGTGGTGTGATGTTGTTTTTGTCATTGTCCTTTTGATGGTATTTTTTGTGTGGGAATGAAGAGATGAAAATGGATTGATTTGACGTGGGTTGTGTAGCTTACCGGCTTACTGTAACAGCAGTATAATACTGTAATACTAGCTTAATACTGTAATACTAGCCTAATACTGTAATAGTAATACCGAAGGAAAAAATGTACTTAATATCATTTTCTGATGGTTTGGCAAATACTCCCTCCTCTATAACGCCATACTTTTTAAGGCATATAATCACAATCTCATGATCACTTTAAATATTTGTTAAGCCATGAGAAGCTGGCAGCTGGCAGGCCGTCACTGACCCACTGACATATTCAGAATGATCTTCTAAGAAATGTAAGATATCAGACGAACAGCTCGCCGTACGTAGACTAGCTGTTGAACTGGAGCGTTAAACTATAATTTGATCATTTGAGCGGGGAATATTTGAGTTGGGAGGGAGCGGCTGTGGTTGGATGGGAGGCTGTAGGGGGAGGTAACCAGGCTGCTGCATCATCTCTAGACAGACAGAAGTGGGTGGGTGGCCACAGTCAGAGCAAAACCCCAGGGGCACGCAGAGGGCGCCCCTGAAACACACACACCCTCCCCCACCTCCCTCTGCCCACAGTGCACAGACAGGCAGGAGATTCCCCCCACTAAAGTTACTGTTGAGGTCTGGGGGAAGTATGAGTCTTGCTGGTTTTAGATGTGCTGTATGAACTGTGATGCAGTGATAGTAGAGAGCTGTGAGGTGTCATCTCTTCAGCTAGGTTTGATTTGAACGGGGACTTAGTTGAACCTATTGTTGCTCCTGGGGCTTTGGATTACTGAAAATGAAATAGAATGGTCCTTGTTCAACCTGGAGTGTAGAAACGTGAGTCTAGGTTTGGCATTGGACATAGGTCAGATCATTGCTCAAGTCTTGAGTTAGTAAGGCCTATTGTTGAAATATTATCCTTGGATTAAACTCTTCCACCCTGTCGCTCTCAAACATGGGTGGTTGTAATAAAACCTAGCAGCCAGTAGTTGGTCTGAAATAATAACATAATTAAACATTCCAAAGTGTGTGTGTTGGTGTGTCAGACTTTCTGTATATGTACAGCATGGTATGTATAGCTCTGTGTTTTTGTGCCAAATCTGTGGTAATGTGTCAGTGTGTGTAAAGCACATGTGTGTGTATAGTTGTCTCAGCTTGCCCACGCTACAGTTGAAGAATGACAGGTATGTATTTCTGAAAAAAAGTCCCTCTGAATCTGAAGAAAAAATAACAGATTAATTTGGATCCCTCTGATGCTTTTTCCATTGCACCTTCTCCATTGCACCTTCTCTATTCTACTTCTCTTTCTTACACACTCTCCCCCTCTCTCCACTCCTCCCTACCTCTCCTCTTCTCTCTCGTGCTCTCTCACCCCCCCACTCTCTCTTTCTCTCCCTATCGATCTTTCTCTCTCTCTGTTTTTGTTGTGCCTCCATTGGCCTGTCTATCTCCTACACACTGTCGGTTTCAGTCAAAATCAACTTTTTCAGTGGAGACCCCATTTTTTTCTGCCAGAATTTCTGGGGACACCATTTCTTCCCCAATAATTTCTTGGGACCTCACCCCACCCCAAATCTAATGACAAAACCGTAAAATTGGTAAATTTAGATTTTTACATCAATAAATACATATATATATTTAGTGCATTCGGAAAGTATGCAGACCCCTTGACTTTTTCCAAATTTTATTACGTTCCAGCCTTATGGATTAAATTGATTAAATAGTTTTTTCCCCCTCATCAATCTACACACAATACCCCATAATGACAAAGCAAAAACTGTTTTTTAGAAATGTTTGAAAATGTATAAAATAAACTGAAATATCACATTTACATAAGTATTCAGACCCTTTACTCAGCACTTTGTTAAAGCACCTTTGCCAGCGATTATAGCCTCAAGTTTTCTTGGGTATGACGCTATAAGCTTGGCACACCTGTATTTGGGGAGTTTCTCCGATTCTTCTCTGCAGATCCTCTCAAGCTGTCAGGTTGGATGGGGAGCGTCGCTGTTTCTCATGGTCTGAGAGTCTTTTAGGTGCCAAGCAGGCTATCATGTGCCTTTTACTGAGGAGTGGCTTCTGTCTGGCCCCTCTACCATAAAGGCCTGATTGGTGGAGTGCTGCAGAGATGGTTGTCCTTCTGTAAGGTTCTCCCATCTCCACAGAGGAACTCTGGATCTCTGTCAGAGTGACCATTGGGTTCTTGGTCACCTCCCTGACCAAGGCCCTTCTCCGATTGCTCAGAGAAGGGCCTTGGCCAGGCGGCCAGCTGGCCAGGCGGCCAGCTCTAGGAAGAGTCTTGGTGGTTCCAAACTTCTTCCATTTAATGATGGAGGCCACTATGTTCTTGAGGATCTTCAATGCTGCAGAAATGTTTTGGTACCCTTCCCCAGATCTGTGCCTCAACACAATCCTGTCTCGGAGCTCTACGGACAATTCCTGGTTTTGCCTCTGACATGCAATTTCAACTGTGGGACCTTATATAAGCTGGTGTGTACCTTTCCAAATCATGTCCAATCAATTTAATTTACCACAGGTGGACCCAAGTTGTAGAAACATCTCTGAATACTTTCCGAATACACAGTATATAAAAAACAATTTTGGAGACCCCACCGCAATTACCCCGATTTTGAATACCACTGGTCTAAATCATGGCATTATGAGGAACGAGCTCTCACTCCTCACATAAATCACTATGTCGAGAAGAGCTTTAAAGCCAACATTTGTTCCTTTCTTCCTCCCTCTCTCCCTCTCTCTTTTCTCTCTTTCGGTTCCAGCACATGCTGGATAGGAAAAATATTTCCCCTTTGACTACGGTTTGGAACACATGTGACCCAATTTTGAGTATGAAATCTATTTCTTAAGACATGCCAATAAAATTGTATAATGTGAAAGTGAGATGTGAGCATAATTACATTTTGGGCATCAGTATTAATGGTGGTGACTGAGAATTGATATCCATATTGGGATCATGGGTTTCATAGAAGTGCTTTATAATATATAGCACTGTATAATATAGCCTAGATTGCACCAAGCATTTGTTGGAGTGATTCTATAGCTGGGTGGCTTTAGTGTTTCAAATTATCTATTCTAGGCCATTCTGACGGCCTGCTACCGACTCAACAGAGTGGGAGAATTTCCCATCGGCAGACTTTTTGTGCCCAGTTGGGTTTCATAATTCAAGGATGCAGTAGAACACATATTATCATGACTGGATCATAACAGTCCCATGATCATCTCACTCACTCAAGCACAGTCTGCAGAAAGCATTAGTCCATGTGCATTACACCCAGGTCTCTCAAACTGCCCTGTCCTGGGTTTAGATAGAGGAAGCAGATGTGGAGGAGAGTCGAGTTTAAATCCCTCCTATTGACTGTCAGAGAAGCATTCTGAGAACTGGCCGCCTGGTCCAGTCAGTGTGGTGTAGTCTGATTAGTGGACTTGGAGGTCCACCCTCTCTACCTCATAAGATATGTGTTTAGCCTGTCATGCTAAGCACCAGTACTCCACCCAACTAGCTAATCTGTGGGGAAGGGATGAACGTTGTAAATACAAGCACACAGCAAGAGGTGTGCTAGAAATGGCAGACAGCTATGTGCTGTAGTCTCTGTTGTGAAGCCCCATGCTGGGGTTAATTCGAAACATCAAAAGAAAGGCGCATTCACCAGATTTTATTTTATCCACAGTTTATGTACAGTCTGCTTCAAGGCATGTGTGCAACATGTTCACGTTGACAAAGGTATCATTTTGACTAACTGTACCTAAGGGCTGTGTTATTTTCTTCTTCATAGAACCCCATCCTGTTGTTGGCCATGGAGTTTGTGTGTGTGTGAATGCAGTGAGCTCCAGTTCCCCGTCAGAGGGTCTGCTCTGCTCTCTCTGAGACTGCTTCTCTGCCAGACGGGCCCTCTCCCCAAGCCTTACCAGACTTTTCCTATGTTGTCTCTATGGTCTCTGTGGGTTGAAGTTGTATAATCGGGGTTGGAAGGAGGCTACGCCCCTGTCTTTCTTTCTCCGTCTCTTTCTCTGTGTTCTCATCCCAATTCTCCATTCCCAACAGCTTTCTCCGCTTTCTCTCTCCGTCTTTCCAGCTTTCTCTACTGAGACAAAAAGTCATCAGACACAATAGATGTCTGGAGAGCTGTGCATGGGGAAGGGAAGTCCTTCTCCAGCTGGATTTGCTATACAGGTTTTCCCCTGCTATCTGTGAGCCTCCCCATTAACCTGCTGCTGCGTGTAGCTGCCTGTTTTGGGTGTATGGTTAAAGACCACTGTCAAGTTTAATTATGGTGCAGGCAGTGCAGGCTGCGTCAGAACAGCCCAGCCTATCCCACTACACATTTAAACATAAGCTGCACAGCCTCGTGTCATTTCATTATGGCTGTGATTTCTCCAGTTGCTCTTTTCCTTGACTCTCATTGGTTTAAAGATGTCCCCGCTGTGTTTGAGGTGATCTAGTCCCGTCATTACACAGCGGCCTAGACTCCGAGGCAGTCCAGGCCTAATTGCTTCAGTGTGCGGAGCTCTGCTCCGCGGGGCGGGTAACACGAAGAGGCCTCTTCTCAACCACTGGGTGGGTCTCCGTGTCAGTCAGACGTGCCGAGTCGTCTCTCTCTCTCTCTCTCTCTATCTCTCTCTCTTCCTGCCGTGGGACTCCCACTGCCGTGATACTGCTATGCTAGACTGCAGGGCAAGACATCCAAACCACTGAGCTTCAACTTCTGCTTCATTTCATGGCCCCATTATGGGACAGAGAAAGTACACAACATATTAGTCATTGATTAATACGTTTCAACATTTTATTGCGCACTTTGTTGTATGTCTATTGAACTATGTGTGTTATTACGGCATGTATTGCAGCATATCTTAGCACAGCATATCTTGAATTAAGTTTTGATTGCATTCTTTATGCTGAACGTCTCAGTCTGGTATGTACTCCTAGCTCCCAGATCTTGGCTCCCACTGTTTCATCTGATTCTCCTTTTTAGGGAGAAAAGTGGCTACTATAAAAGTAAACACAAAGGGAAACCTACAGAGCGGTATATATGGCATGAAGCTCTTTCTTTAAGCAGAGCTCTTGTGGTTTAAAATATTTTCCAAATCCCAGTAAAAAGCCATCATTTGTATCAGTGTTCTGCTCTGGCCTGCTCTGGATCTGTCTCCGTCCGTTAGGACATTCATACGGTAGTCACGTGCGATATCTCAGACAACACTGGCCTGATTTTGACGAAACTTGGGTGAATGATGTGTCTTGCCATACAGGTCTGGCATTTACAAAAATACACTGATTGGCCAGATGGTGGCGCTATATTAAGAGATTGAAAATGCACACTTTGAAAGGTCACGCCTCTCACCCCGTTTGACCTAAAGTCATGAAATTCAGTACATACTGTAGGTCCCTCTCCTCACAAGGAACCCATTTGCCTCAGGGACCCATAAGGTCTGCCATGATGGATTGTCTGCCATTTTGAATATTGTGAAAAAAACTTTAAATGCTACTCTTCTGGCATCGAATGACCAATCTGTACGGAACCTGATACGTGGCATCTATGGACAAAGCTCTCTCAAAGCAATCTTTTCCAGAGTAGTACCTAAAACAATATGGCCAGTATTGACCAATAAACATTCACGTGGGTGTGGTCTGGCACATAAATGCATATAAATCTAAATTTGGTACACATGTTGCAAGCACTGCCAAGACTCAACTTATGCAAGAACATTCATATCGACCACACATTGACATTATAATGGGCACATGTTTATATCTCTTGATTTGTTTTACTCAGAGTCCTGAGATTTGGCACACATGCTCAGGGATGTGAGTCTAGCTAATCCATGCAATATCTCAGACACCACTGGTCTGATTTTGACAAAAATGATGTGTGAATTGTGCGTCTTGATGCGTCTTTCCATAAAAATCCTTCATTTGGAAAATTACACTGATTGGCCCAAGGGAGGTGCTATAGTAATCAACTGTACATACATTAATTATACGTAATATCTCTGACACCACTGGTGCTATTTATTATTTTTTATCCTCTTTTTCTCCCCAATTCCGTGATATACAATTATGTATATCAATTCCGTGATATACAAATATACAACAATATACAGTCATCGCCGAGATTCCCCAATGGGCTTGGGATAGGCAAAGGTTGAGTCATGCGTCCTTCGAAACATGGCACGCCAAACCGCGCTTCTTAACACCCGGCCACTTAACCCGGAAGCCAGCCGCACCGACGTGTCGGAGGAAACACTGTCCAACTGACGACCAAAGTCAGCCTGCAGGCGCCCGGCCCACCACAAGGAGTCGCTAGAGCGCTATGAGCCAAGTAAAGCCCGCCCCGGCCAAACCCTTCCCGAACCCGGACGACGCTGGGACAATTGTGCGCCACCCTCACTGGTCCGATTTTTACGAAACTTGGGTGAATGATGCGTCTTGCCATAGAGATCTGCATTTACAAAATTGCACTGATTGTCCAAAGGGGGCGCTCCATCATTTGTGGGGGATGACATGTTTATTTTCTACAGGAACTATGGTACTGCTATTATAAAAGTCCCAACTGTTCTCTGTTTAAAATAATGTTCCAAATGAAAAAAAGCACAACATTACATTATGTTGATGATGTTCACCATGTGTACATGTTTTTCCTCTCCTCATGTCTTGGTGATGTGTTTTACGCCTCTTTCTCTCTCCCTGTCTCTTTAGTTGTATGTCCACTGACCTGCATGAATGGAGGGGTGTGCAGCTCGCGGACCCACTGCCTGTGCCCGCCAGGTTTTACTGGTCGCCTGTGCCAGTTCCCGCTCCGGCAGATGCCTGAGGCCCAGGCGGCGCGGGGCAACAAGCAACCCGTCTACACGCTGTCAGTGCTGCCAGACGGCCAGAGCCAGGGCGAGCAGGCGGCCATGGGGCGACCACAGCTGACACAGACCCACTCTGTGTTCACCCTTCCCCTGGCACAGGGGGCAGGCCACCACTCATCAGAAGGTACCCATCATGGCAAACTGTGGGCACTGAAACCACAGTCATATTGCTGTATATATCAATGCCTGTGCCCATATAGCAGTTTGTTTTGGGTGGCATGGTAAAGAACTGGAACCATATTCATGTAATCTCCCATGTGTTTGTCTCTCCCTGTCTTTCTTGGCGTCTCCCTTCTCTCTGCTACTCTCTCTCACTCGCTCGCGGCACTCTTTCTCTTTCTCTCTCTCTCTCTCTCCCTCCCTCTCGCTCTATCGTTCTCTCTTTTCAGTGCAGTTCAATGTCCGTGTCCACCATGCACACGACACATCCGTTGTCATCCATCCTCTCGACCAATCGGATTCAAAGCCACCTCATAAAACCGTGACACGCTTGACCCCCCAGACTCACAAACCCAGGGGGCGGTGCTTCCAGGAGACCACGCCCAAACAAGCTGTGAGTTACACCACCGTATCAACATAGTGATTGTCACTTTACATACAATAAGTGTATTATGGTTTTTCAAACGCCATTGTGTGCATTTCCCTCTTTCCGTCTCTCTCTCACGCCATGTGCTTCAGTGTAGCAGTACCCCTCTCCCTGTACTGACCAATCAGGAGGACTGCTGTGGAAGTGTCGGGAACTCTTGGGGACAAAACAAATGTTATAAATGTCCCAAGCTACCATGTGAGTAACAAATGCCTCAGAATGGAATTCTTGACTTGCTTAAGTGTAAGTGTGTGTGTGTGTGTGTGTGTCCTTTCTAGACTACTGGTGATCTGCCATTTCTTCATTTGTGATCTTCTATCCTACATCTCTAACTGCATATCTGTCATGTATAGTGATTATTATCTGTCATGTATAGTGATTATTATCTGTCATGTAGAGTGATTATCTGTCACGTAGAGTGATTATCTGTCATGTAGAGTGATTATCTGTCATGTATAGTGATTATTATCTGTCATGTAGAGTGATTATTATCTGTCATGTATAGTGATTATTATCTGTCATGTAGAGTGATTATCTGTCATGTATAGTGATTATTATCTGCCAGGTGTGACAACTGAGCTTCCATTGTTTATAATCTAACTCCTTGGCAGATGTCCATCTGATCTCGATCTCTGCTGTTATACGCATTAAGTCATTTGTTTATGGAGCCAAAAACACCAAGCGTCCACGCCAATAATTCATTCCCAGCTTATGAAATAATGAGCCTGCATTAACGCAAGCAATTTGTGTATGTCTATGTTTGTGTAAGTGTGTACGCAGGTGTGTGTATATGTGTGAGTTTGTGTGTGTGTCTGTGTGCGTGTGTGTATGTGTGCAAGTGAGTGCGAGAGAGCGAGAGAGAAAAGAACTCTGCAGTTACGTGTCTTCCCCTGTGCCAGGCCAGTGGAATACTGTCATCGAATTGCCGAGAATTGAATTTCAAGCTGCGCCCCATGAAAATCTTTTTTACCTTTTTCCATTTTTCTATTACTCCATTCCTCAGTTGTGAGTCAGACAAAGAAACCTTTGTAAGAAAAGGATAGTTATGGTTCATCTTTAAACGTGGGGCAGCAGGATCCCTGTCTGGCATGCTTCTCGTCTCTTTTCTAGTAACGTTGAAGGAACGTTGTATTGTTTTCATGAGACATGTCATCTGCGAATGAACAGACAAAAGCAACAAGTGGAAAATATGATTCTGGGCTTTTCTTGGGAAGCATGAACTTTTTTAAAAGTTGTACTTTTCTTCCATCTATTTTTGAAAGGTATTCTGGAACGCGATGCTCCCACAGTTTCCCACAAAAGCATTCTTTCAATTTTTCTGCCTGGAGGAAAAATCACTCAGAGGCCACTATTTGTTCTATCATTTGATTCCTTCTGTTGAATCTCTCTTTCTCCCAGATGAAGAGGAGTTTCACTTGGTCGCTCACCGCTCTTTTATTTCCCCTCTCTTAGTACTCCTTGGTTCATACTCATGCTTGGATACCTGTAATCTCTCAAACCCAGGCTCTGATCCAACGTGTCTCATCTATACACATATCTCTGTCCCGTGGAATCCCACACATTTACTGTCACGCTGCCTATACTGACAGTGTGTTCAGACTGAACAAGGAACAGCTAAATTAGCTATTTAGTCCAGGGCAGCAGGTAGCCTAGCAGTTAAGAGCATTGGGCCAGTAGCCGAAGGGTCGCTGGTTTGAATCCTTGAGATGGTAAAGTGGAAAAAAATCTGATATTCTGCCCTTGAGCAAGGCAGATAACCCCCAACAACAACTGCCCCCCGGTTGCCGACGACTTGGATGTGGATTAAGGCAGCTGTAACGGTTTTCCGAGCAGGGATTAAACCAAAATGCAGCGTCTTGAGTTGACATAATTTATTTAAAGAAAAGACAAAAACACGAACTTCACTATAAACTAACAAAACAACAAACGGAGTAGACAGACCTGGACGACGAACTTACATTAAACACGAAGAACGCATGAACAGGAAAACTGACTACATAAAAGAACGAACGTACAAACAAACCTAGACAGTCCCGTATGGTGCAACACACACTGACACAGGAAACAACCACCCACAAACAAACAGTGTGAAAACACCTACCTTAATATGACTCTCAATCAGAGGAAATGAAAAACACCTGCCTCTAATTGAGAGCCATATTAGGTCACCCTTTAAACCAACATAGAAACAGAAAACATAGACTGCCCACCCAAACTCACGTCCTGACCAACTAACACATACAAAACTAACAGAAAACAGGTCAGGAACGTGACAGCAGCCCCCCGCACCTCTCTGATTCAGAGGAGTTGAGTTAATGCGGAACACACATTTTTGGTTGAATGCATTCAGTTGTGCAACTGACTAGGTATTCCCTTTCACTAGTGTATGACTAACTGGAAGCAATGACCACAGATGCTACTGCTATTAGAAACAGAATAGGATCATTCTGACGTAGGCCTGATCCATTACTTAATGGTTTAGTTTAGGCCTGTCTTTCTTCTCAGATTCTCAGACATTTTATGAGACATTATTTTATTTTCGTTGATGAGCTGTGTGTAGTCTCCCCTTCCTCTCTCATTCTTCCATTCTCTCCCCTTTTCACCCCCCCCCCCCCCCCCCCCCTTCTCTGCCTTACCCTCAGATCCTGGGGTGAAGCTGCAGACCATCATAGAAGACTATGGTTCCACCTGCCCTCAGGGCTATAAGAGACTCAACAGCACCCACTGTCAAGGTAGCATGAACATACTGCCTCTCCCCTGACTGATTCGACGCACATCAGGAGGATGTATCAAACAATAGATCATTTACACAAGTTTCACCACATTTTGTTTGGTACGCATTTGGTATGCCCGGTATGAGTGTAAATCTTTGCCCATTTGCTTCACTGATGTGAGGAGAAAAAAGCCACTCCTCACGTTCTCTCTGTCCCCCACTCTTTCTTTGTCTCTCACCCTTAAGACATCAACGAGTGCACCATGCATGGGGTGTGTCAGAACGGAGAATGCCTGAACACCCAGGGTAGTTTCCTGTGTGCCTGTAAGCCTGGCTTCACCCTGGACAGGACCAGATGTGTGGGTGAGACTCAGAACCTCCTCCAGGCAGACCTGCTCTCCACACAACTCTGCATTCACTCAGCACAGCCATATCGCTTTCAGTAGCAGCAGCACTATACACTATACATCCTCTCCTCACATGTATGTGAAGATGAATTGTTGTGGGGTTTTCATTTGTTGGCAGTGGAGAGGTCAAGATGTGACCTCAGCGCCTGATAGGTAGACGAGCTGAATATGTTTCACATCCACAAAGCTGTCACCAAAGCTAGCCTTTTCTGTCCCAATAGTTAGTCCAGTATTTTCACACATCCCTTATGTCCATTATATAAATTGCCACATCTGAAATAACCGAAATGTCATATGATTTTCCCTTCAAGAAACAGCACTACCCTTAGTGACCTCTTCTGTAAGCCTAATGTCCTAACTCCAACCTCTGTTGTGTTTTGCTCTCTTCTGATTGATCCTGGCTGTCAGAGTCTCCTTCTCCGGTGGAGCAGGGCCAGTGCTTCCTCATAGCAACAGAGGCGGGTCGCTGTGAGCACGCCCTACCCACGTCCCTGTCCCAGGAGATGTGCTGCTGCACCGTGGGCAAGGCCTGGGGCTCCAACTGTGAGAGGTGTCCCCAAGACGGCACGGGTCAGTGGGATGCTAGAGTAGGAGAGTGGGGCTCGGTTTCTAATATTTGACAGGTCAGATGCTGTATCATCTCATCCCCTCTTGTTTTTCCACCTCCATTCCTCTCTCCCTGGTCCGTTAGCCTCCTTCAGTAAGATTTGTCCAGCAGGGAAGGGCTACTTCCTCCATAGTGTCCGGGAGACGGTGGCGTTCCCACCTCAGATCCACTCCAGCCTGGAGCAGGTCCCCCTCAAGCCTGACAAGAAGAAAGACAGTGAGTCACTGTGGCTTCCCCCAGAAAGTAGAGGAAGGGTGGACATGATTACCTTTGTCCGCCTGCCAACAGATGTACTTCATTCTGGATTCACTTAGTCGCTTAGAACGATGCTATTGCTAAGATTTTTTGAGAGTGCAGTCGGGCTATTGGGGATGCCTCCAAATTACTGGGACTTTAGAGTGCTTAAAAATCGAATCAAATGTTATTTGTCACATGTGCCGAATACAACAGGTGTAGACCTTACCGTGAAATGCTTACTTACAAGCCCTTAACCAACAGTGCAATTTTAAGAAAATATTTACTAAAGTAAAAAAAGTGACACAATAACAAAAACGAGGCTCTGCAGTATATACAGCGGGTACCAGTACCAAATCAATGTGCTGCGGTACAGGTTACTCAAGGGAATTGAGGTAATATGTACATATAGGGGTAAAGTGACTAAATTCATCATCTGTAAATAATTATTCAGCATTTTGACCTGTTTTTCTCTGTGTTCTCTTTTTCAGAAGTCAAGCACCCGGTAAGAAACTGTTTTTCTTTAGGCACCATTCATTGTGTGAGAGACTGTGTGTTTGCAGCTCCTCTTAGACAGGCCTGTGTCTCTACAGTGGCGGAAAAAATAACAAACTGTCATTTTTGAGTAAAAATAAAGATACCTTAATAGAAAATGACTCAAGTAAAAGTCACACAGTAAAATTCTCTTTGAGTAAAAGTCTAAAAGTATTTGATTTAAAATATACCTAAGTATAAAAAGTAAAAGTTTAAATAATAAAAAAATCCTTATATTAAGATAACCAGATGGAACCATTTTCTTGTTTTTTTAATTTACGGAATCCACCAGCACTCCAACATTCAGACATAATTTTACAAATGAAGCATGTGTGTTTAGTGAGTCCGCTTGATCAGAGGCAGTAGGGATGACCAGGGATGTTCGTTTGACAACTGTGTGAATTTGACTGTTTTCCTGTCCTGCTAAGCATTCAAAATGTAACGAGTACTTTTGGGTGTCAAGGAAAATGTATGGAGTAAAAAGTACAATATTTTCATAAGGAATGTAGTCAAGTAAAAGTAAAAGTAGTCAAAAATATAAA
Source organism: Salvelinus namaycush (assembly GCF_016432855.1). Taxonomy (NCBI): domain Eukaryota; kingdom Metazoa; phylum Chordata; class Actinopteri; order Salmoniformes; family Salmonidae; genus Salvelinus; species Salvelinus namaycush. Next base: position 42,385,985 of record NC_052318.1, on the reverse strand, counting down.
TAGTGAAGTAAAGTACAGATACCCCCAAAAAACTATTTAAGTAGTACTTTAAAGTATTTTTACTCAAGTACTTTACACCACTGTGTCTCTGCCCTGTCCTGTAGGAGGAGCCTCCAGAGACAACCACACCCATGCAGCTGTCTCCCATCAGCACCCATGGCCCCCGTGTACCTGGTATGCCTCTCATTCCTTTATTCTTTATTCATTCAGGAAGTCCTACTAAGGTCAAGAGAGACCTTTTTGTTAGGGAAACCTGTTGATATCCAGGGAGACATGGGGCCTTGATTTGGGTCTGTCTGTTTCTCTGGTTGGTCCCAAAGTGATCATCACCAAGCCCACCCCTCCGCCCATCATCAGGTTGAACCCAGGCAGTGACCCCCTGGAGGTGGCACAGACGCAGGTCTCACGTGAGTTCCACTACACAATCCAATCAAAACTATTATCAGCCTATTAACTCTCAGCCTACAGCTGCAATGTTGTTGTCTCCATGATGGGATGTACAGTACAGAGATCAACTGTCTTAGGTAGATTACTGTGTGCCCCCTCCCCACAGCAGAGACAGATGAGTGCAGGCTGAACAGGAACCTCTGTGGCCATGGGGAGTGTGTCAACGTGCACACTGGCTACAAATGTGAGTGTTATGCTGGCTACCGGCTCCACCCTCAGAGGAACGCCTGTGTGGGTAAGTCAAGGGACAGGACAGGGGAATGGCCAAAGGGATGGGAGGGATTTACTGGGTAAAGATTTTGACCAGAGCCATGTAGGCACTCTGTATCCAAATAGTTCAATTGTGACCGATGGGCTCGATTCGGTCTTATGTAGCAAAATTGTGTTTTTTACTTTGGATAAAGGTAGAGACTCAGACTCATACACTACAGTTGAGGAACAATGGGAAAGTACAGTACCAGTCAAAAGTTTGGACACACCTACACACTCCAGGGTTTTTCTTAATTTTGAAAAATGTTCTACATTGTAGAATAATAGTGAAGACATCAGAACAATGAAATAACACATATGGAATCATGTAGTAAACATGGTGAAAATATGCGGTTGTGTGTTTGGCTATTGTGGTTAGCTAATAGAAATACATATTGTGTTTTCGCTGTAAAACATTGTAAAAATCGTAAATGATGGCTGGATTCACAAGATGTTTATCTTTCATTTGCTGTATTGGACTTGTGATTTCATGAAAATTCTATTATATGATATCCCTGTCCCGTTAGGCTAGGCTAGGCTAGTCAGCTTTTTTGATGAGGAGGATCCCGGATCCGGGATGGATATTAAGTAAAGGTTAATAACTTGCAATGAAAATGACTTTCTGACAAAATTAGAAATGTATATTATCTGAAAATGTAGTTAGCTAGACTCTTTTACCCATATACATGGATGAACGCTTCTCCCTCTCTGTTACGGATGCCATCGTTGCCCTTAGTTTGAAGATGTAATCTGGAGACAAGTGTTTTATACAACAGCCTTTTGTGTGTTCTCTTTTCGACTCCCTCCACATATTTGCAATCAAACGGCAGAATTTTCTCCATCTCCTTAGCTATCATACTCTGCTTCCACCGGGCATTCCACTGATTTCCACAGTTTTGCAGTAATTCGTTATCTTAAAAAAAAAAACAGGGTTAGAAAGGATTACCTACACATACTGAGCAGCCCTTTGTTATAGACAGAAGCGTTCTACATGGTAGACCAATCCAAACTCATCTCTCGGCATGTCCAGCCCATCCATTATCTCAGTCAATCATGGCTAGCGGGAAAGTTCCAGCCTTTTTCCGTGGCTAAACCAACTAGGCTTGTAATTTAACAATTTTATTCATATTTACAGATGGCATACAAGTTTGTTATTAAGGCACATGAAAGTTCACATGTTCCAGAAGGCATTTCTGCCAATAAACACATTTTGATCAAAAATAAATGTTTACGTTCAAATGCCTCTCTTGTGAAGTAGTGATGTGTGACATATGCCTAGTTTTAAGAAATGAGTCACAATTGAACTTGGGTGTTAATTCTCTAATGGAGTTGTAATCTCTGAATTCCCTAAACTTCTAAGTTATCCCTCTCTGCCAGATGATGATGAATGTGACGCTGAGCCATGTGGCCACAGCAGAGGAATCTGCATCAACACAGAAGGCTCCTACCGCTGCCGCTGTCTCCATGGCTACAAGCTCCTGGTGTACCATGGGAAGCTCAGGTGTATAGGTGAGTGGTGTGGTGTGGGTTCAATTGTTCAAATGTTATCTTTTAGTCATCACGTTGTCACTTGGGATTTTGCATGAGTGTGTTTTGATCTTATCTTTAGATGCGAATGAGTGCTCCAAGCCGGACATCTGTGGGCAGGGGGGTCAGTGTGTTAATCTGCCAGGGTCCTACAAGTGTGAGTGTCACAAAGGCTTCAGGAGCAAGTCACAACGCCAGCCAGCATGTGAAGGTAAGAGCGGCATCTGCTGCCCTCATATTTCTTTGTGTGTGCAGTGTTGGTACGTATATGTATGTGTGTCCGCATTGGTTTAATAATGTTTATGGGTGTCTGTGTTTGTCTCATGTCTTCTAATGCCTCAGATATAAATGAGTGTCTGGACCCCAACAGTTGTCCCAATGACCAGTGTGAGAACACACCAGGCTCCTACGAGTGTGTTCCCTGCTTACCTGGTCACCAGGCCCAGGGTGGGGTCTGCTACGGTGAGACCCAGTAACTCCACGTATGCATACTGAAGAGAACGCACACCAATCAACTCTTTTCATTACCTAGAACTGTCTATCTCACTGTTGTTATACCTTTTCTAACTTGCGCCATTATGTTTGCTGATGTGTTGCCCCCTAGTGGCCAATCCACCATAGTTGGCTTTACTAAAGAGGATAGTCTAATGGAAACAGGGAAAGCAAGTCAAATCAACAATTAGAATATTGAATCTGTACATTCAATATGTTGATCTTCCCCAGTTAGTTTTGTCTGAACCATGACATTGAAGGCATTCACTATTCAGAGCTGTGTGTGATGTAGAGAATGGATTTGATCAGTCATAGTCAATAAATCAGCCATAGGGAGTCTGTCCCAGACACACAGGGCCAGCAGGCAGGATGACAACAGGCACTGGGCCAGTCCAGAGCTGGTATTCCTCTGTATGACTGATTGTTTCCACCCCTACCCCATGCAACCCCTCCACCTCTCCACTAGATGTCAATGAGTGCCAGAAGCGCGGTGTGTGTCCCAACGGGCGCTGTGAGAACCTCCCAGGAACCTACCGCTGCCTCTGTAACGAGGGCTTCCTCCCAGCAGCAGACAGCAAAGGCTGCAGAGGTCAGTGCACCGATTAATGTTAAATATAATATCTCTTAATGCTGCACAGACACTATTTTATGCTTGCAGACTTGCAGTGCTGTAGTGGTTACCAGTATTTCTGCACAATATTGAAAAAAGAGAACTAGGTAGCCTAGCGGTTAGTGAGGCGAGCCAGCAACCAGACGGTTGCCAGTTGGCCAGCAACCAGACGGTTGCCAGTTGGCCAGCAACCAGACGGTTGCCAGTTCGATATCCGTGAATGGCGGGAAAAATCTGTTGGGAAGTGAGCTCGCAACCGTAGGGTTGCTGGTATCAAATCCTAGATGCAATTTCCTGCCGTTGTGCCATTGAACAAGGCACTTAACTCCAACAGCTCCTCGGGCTCCCCTGCACCTCTCCCAAACCTGTGTATGTACTGCATGTGAATGCATGTGTCTTTCGGATGGGTCGGGTTAAAAGCGGAAGTCAAATTTCAGTTGGACCTTGTGTGCAATTGACCAGTAACATGATCTTATTATCTGAATGGGTATGCGGGTTCTATTGACAGGCTGCATGTGTCTCCTCCTCTCTCCCCTCCAGACATTGACGAGTG